>NC_021163.2:59427458-59470757 GCF_000331145.2 Cicer arietinum
GCATTCCTGTAAGAACAATTTCATTATTAAGGAAATATAGATAGTAAAGAACTGGAGCAATCATAGAGATCGGTGAGCACCACTAGTAACTAATCAAGGAACAAATGCAAGATCAAGGTAAAGATTGTACTCACAAATTATCAAGTGTAACCAACAAGTTACTATGATGATCACACAGCAGTCGAAACGAATTCCATATTTTCCAACAATCAGCCTGCAGAAAATCAGGACAAAAAAAACTATGATGTCATAAATTCCATGCCTACGTCATAATAATGCTCGAGTACATTAAATATTTTGCTGTAACAATTATATAAAGCATTTGTTTGTGACCGGACAACTACTCCTCAACAAACACCGTGTGAATCTCTACTTTCATCTCAGCTTTGAGTGTCTTGACTTTACAACAAGGATTATTTCATATAATTTCATGAAGAACTAAAAATAATTAGGGAAAAAATAGCAAGTTTACATCTGCAAAGAAACACACGAGTGCCGAAAGGAGTGGGAGTTAAGATACTAGAATTTAACAAAAATAGCATGTTTAGAACCTATGTCCACCTCAGCCAAATTTTGAATTTTTACTCACCGGAGTTCTGAAGATTGCACTAGAGTTATCATCTGGCTTCCCCAATGGAATCCTAAGCCACAACTTTATGATGAAGTTACAGATACAAAAAGAAGTATAAGAATGGTGAAATGGCATTTATATAAGACAAACAGGTATTATGAAGTTCAAGTCATAATACTTGAACTTAAGAGTGGCACCTGCATCTGATCTAGGCCCTTTAACTGTAAGTACTGGTTCACACATCTAGCATAATTAGCGCAGGTGTTTCTTTTTGGAGTCGGGAGGAGGCAAGCCTTCAGCACAATAAAATAAAATAGAAAAATCAAATCGGTAACAAATATGAAGAAATTTGAGGGGAAGAAAACATCCCATAATCATATTGTTTGGATATTCCATCCCATAATACCAAATTTGAGGGGAAGAAAAAGGGGTATATTGGATGAATTGGGACGTGGAAGTATTCGATCACGTTTCATTCTATTCCATCAATCAATTGTGCTTTTATATTTCAATATATAGATTATTTATCAACATTTTTATTTCAATATAGAGATTGTTTATCAACTGAAATAATATCTAGTAATTAATTGGCGTAAAAAATATTTGCCAACGGGTTTATCAGGTTGTGGGGACATTGTACCCAAAATAAATCTACTTACATCAAGGTCTAAACCAAACAGATTTCAATACATTTCTGGAAAGGAAAATTTTTAAAGAACAAGCATTCATAATTCAAGCAAAATGAGAGGCCCAATAATATGTGTAGAACCATTAGGTAGATTAAGAACTTCATACCTGTAAAGAGAGATAAGCGGCCTTATCTATTTCTTGCTTGAGAACAGTTTCAGAATCCTTCCTTAGTGTTTGATCTGGGGAATCCAAGTCTATCCACTCGCTAATTTTCCCTGAATAAATATAATAAATTACTATATGAAAAGAAGCTTGGCACAGTTGTGACTTGTGAACACGGCAAGATAATCAATAGAAAGTAGAATATTCCAAGATCAAACTTGTTGATTCAGGAAGTAACTTTTCCAAAATCAAAGGATAATAAGCAGTTTGAAACCGTCCTAGAAAGTTTAAGGGGAAAAAAAACCTTCAGCGTGGTTTCAGATGCCGCTAAATTGTGATATGGGGCAAGTTTGTTCACTTATTACTATCTATGTCCTCAATTATAAATAATACTAGCGAAAAAAAATTGTCCCAAATATAAACACTCTTTTACTAAGTGTTTTTTTTTCTTTCAAACATACCACTTATTAATATTACTCCTAAATTAAACTCATTCAAAAACAGAAGTTATTTTAGTAATATCTATAAACATATTAAATTCACTGTCAACTTTTCTTAATATACATAAGAAAAGCCATAAGTAAAGAGAGATAAAAACATTTATTCTAAGAGAAATTGTTGATCATAAGAATAACACTCGTACCTATTACTTTAGTATTCCATATTTTAGCAGAAGGGTTCAAGTCTGACTTAGTAAATGGCAGACGCAGCTCTACAGAAATTGAGCCAAATTGTTGCATGAGGCTTGGGCGATAAGTAGGCGACATCTGAATTGTACAACAGAATCATTTCTCAACACAAGGACCATTCATTAGTAACTTACAGTATTCAACAATTATTTAGGTATTGAAAATTTTCACCAATTGATAAATAGACAGCATGTGCGAAGAGTTCACGATTCAAATTCACATCGATACAAAAAGTTAAAATTATGTTTCAATGATTTTCACCGGTTGCAGAATAGACTCAAAAACTTGTGCTTGAAAGGTTCTTTTATTTATCAACATTTCACAGATTCTAACGCATAAAGTTATTATACAGAGATTCAAATTCACGATCCACTTATATCATCACAGATCGTAGCTACATGTTAATTGCATTACAAATTTTCACCAGCTGCAAAAATAGACTGTATTAGTGAAGAATTAACTGCATACTTGTTCTGATTAACTAATTGAAAATGTTATACATAAATACTGAAATCAAATTCACGATTCACTTCGTTGATTCACTGCATTGCAAAAATTTCACCAGTTGCAAAAATAGACTGTATGAGTGAAGAATTAACCGCATCCTTGATCTTATCAACTAATTGAAAATGTTAAACATAAATATTCAAATTCACGATGCACCTCATTGATCATCATCACAGATTGTAGCTACACGTGACTTGCTTTGCACGGTTCAAACCAATAGCAGTGACAAATAAAAGCCTAATTATCATCTTTTAACTAAATCTGAAGCTTCTTACATGCTTCTTATACGGCTAATTTTGTAAATGTAAAACGATGAAAAAGAAATTGGAAACGATTAAGAAAAGGAGGCGAACCAGAGGAGCAACAACGAAATCACAGCCTTTTTCAAGGAAGATATTGTTATCAAGTACAACCGTCATGGATTTGTTGAAATACGTCTCTACACCAATAAACCGCGATTTGCTAGTATCTCCTTCTCTTTCCCCGAGAGGCATTTTCGCAGAAAGTACAGAGTGAGAGAATCAGAGAACAGAGTGAGAGAATGAGAGAGTTGTTAGTGTTGAAAATGTGATTCAAATATTGAGAGTAGAACAATTTATACAACATAAAGATGGTAACGAACTCTAAACGCGGTAACCCAAGCGCGGTTTTTAAATATGCGATGGGTCTTGTAAAACTAACTAACCAACTTCTTATTACAGCTTTCACTATTGTTGCATCATTGAATAAAATTGGATCATAACTTATATATTATAGTTGATAGTTGTTAAATTAATTGAATGTGTCACAATAAACATAATTTTATTGGGTTCAATTAACTATGACATTTATATTTATCTATATATAATAATATAAGAAAGAAAGAGATGTTATGAAAAATATAAAAATAATCTTCCTGCAAAATCTAACGCCTAATTAAATGAGATGGTATTATTGTCATTGTAACTCTCTCCGTATTATAATTTATAATGAATGTGGTTTAAATCTTTTACATATATATTAAAAAAATACAATAATAAAAAAATTATTTTATTTAATCATTTATTTAATCATTAATAAATTTGTATTATTACTAATGTAAAATATAATAATATTTTAGAAATTATATATATCATAATTATTGAAGAATTATTATAATAAAAATTATAAATGATATTTATTTTAAAATTGTCATTATGGTACTTTCTAACAAAACAACACTACACGATTTACCTGTAAGATCTTCTTTTTTCTTACTATTTGTCTCAAACAAGTACATTAACTTTACTCACTTTTTTCTTCTCTTATTTTAACTTTTTTTACTACATATCATAAATCTTCTACAATAAAAGGAATTGGTTGGTTAAATAATATATATGAAATTGAAATATTAAGATCCACATATTAAATTAATTAGTTGATTAAACAATAATATATATTAAATTTTAAAAAAAGTGTGCAATAAATAAATCGGATAAAATGATATTTATAAAATTTAATTTTCGTATACATGATAAGATTTCATTGATAAATTTTTTAAAATAATTACAATATACAATACAAATTGTCACTTATGAGATTAAAGTAATACATAAGATAAATTCACACAAATAAAAATTTCAAAATAATTTACCATACATGTGACAATTTCTCACACATCAAATTAAAATACCACAAACGACAAAAGTGTTCACCGGATTTTTTTTCAAAAAAATTATCTTATACGTGACACATTCTCAGTGATAAAAAATTTAAAATAACTATCATACATGAGACAAGTTTTCAATAAAAAAAAAAAATTCAAAATAATGATCATACATGAGAATAGTTGTCACTGAGATTGTACTATCATATACACAGGACAAGTTATCACTTATCAGATTGAAATATCATACACAAGACAAATTCTCAATAGTAAATTTAAAATAATTATCATATACAATAATTGTCACTAATGAGATTTAACTATCATACACGAAACATATTATTGCTAATATAAATTTCAAAATAACTATCATATATACAAGACAAGTTGTCACTCAAGAAATTGAACTATCAAACATGGGACAAAGTTTCATTGAAAAAACTATTAAAATAATTATCATATATGATAGTTGTTGAACATTTAATAAATTTTATCCCTCCAATTATGTCTAAGTTTATCTAATTCATTTTAATTTAGGTATGTAAAAAATAAAGTAGAAAAATTGTGCAGTCATATTTATCATAGTTTTGCATTGTTTCATTGTTTTAGTGCAGTGCTGAATTTTTTTATATTATTTTTTGTGAAAAATCAATATGACATATGTGGAGTATGTCAGCTTTATCTAGGGTTGTAGATGTCTAATTGGAGTTAAACCAAATGCAAATGAAAGCTAAGACTCATAGCTACAAATTTCATGAAGACACTAGAACCAAATTCATATTCAAAAGAGGAGAAAAATACAGTAAAAGACAAACAACATATGATGTGCGTCAGGACGCAAATGCCCGTGCATAGGACACATTTCTACAGTATTTTGGCATTCTGCTTATGCCCAGGAGCGTTGGAGCGCTCCTGATACGCACTAGGGCGCATCTTAAAAATGCATTTTTTCACTTTTTAGGTATCTTTTTTTATGTGGCTATTTTGAAGTTTGGAGAATTGTGCCCTAACAGATAAACTCAAATGAGTTTGGTTCTAACACCATTGAAAGATTGTTATAAAGAATCATTGATGAATATTTCTTGTAATTCTTCTCTAATTTGTATATTTTGTATATTTGTCATAAGTAACTAAACCTATTTATTAGAGGTAAATGAGTTTATTGAATTATTTTTCTCATCTTTGTGCTTGATGTTTTTTATTGCTTGATCAAATTTAAATTGTTTTACAATTCGTACTTTGAAACGGAAGTGGACTTTACGAATGTTTGAGATGATAAATTAAATGCAGGTCATGAATCCAATTGAATTTTATTTTTAGAGACAATAGTTTAATAAGAGAATTCTTGTACTGCAATGCTTAATTCTAATTTTAAATTCAATAAAGAATTAGGAGTTACTTTGAAATTAAATGTTTTATCGCTAATGAATTATGGCAAGAATCATAAAGAGAATTCAATAATAGTTCAATAAAAGAATCTAGCTTTATGATCAAATTAAAAATTGAGGTTGGATTCGAAGTGAAGCTCATCCATAACATTTTTCTTATTATAAAAGTTCAATAATATTACTCTTGTTAGTTTCAAAAATTATTTCAATCAATTTAGATTTTTTTGGTTTCAATTTTAGTAATTAAACGTAATTCGATAGTATAATATAATCCTTAAGTTTGATATTCAGTACTACAGTTTTACTATTATTTGCAACGATACATTACACTTGTTGAAATACTATAAATGATTTTTAGGCAATAAGATGAAAAATGTGGGGAAATATGGAGGAAAATGGAGGAAAAAGTTGAATGAGAAGTGAAAGAGATCTGAGATTGAGATAAATATAAAGTTATGGTGATTTTCCTTCTTAAAGTTAGGAGATCCTTGTCCAATCTTCACTGAGTAATAGTCATTAGCTGAAAGATGCTACACCTTTAAACCACCGAGCACAAAGAGAAAGGAAAATAGATGAAAATCCCATCTTATCCCTCTAACTATATGGACCCCAATGGCATGTCTGAGACTTTAGGATGAGAGAAGATTGTTTTGAAGAAAAAAAAATGAAATGGTAAGAATCGAGGGATATGGAATAGGAGAGTTTTGGCAGTTTATTTTTGTTCATAATATAAAATTATCTTAATTTGGGAAACTAAAAAATTGCATAGGGGGAGAACTTTGGAAGAGTTTAGAGGATTTTGATAAATTCTTGAAATTCAATCTATGTTATTATAAGATTTTAATGAATATGCATGTAAAATAATTTTACACTGACATTCAATGAAAATTATTCATTTTGCCACGTCTTACCATAAAAGTGAGGTGAAGTGGTGTGATGTGGTAAAATACACGAATCCTTCTGTTAGATGTTGATGTAAAATATTTTACACCGACGATTAGGGGTGGGATATGCCAGACCAAACCAGACTTTGAAAGACCTGAGTCTGGCCTACGATGAATTTTTGAGGCCTAAGCCTGGTTTACGGCCTATGATAGATTTTTTTTTCTTTCAGCCTATCATGGCCTGACCTGTAAGCCTATTTAAAAGCCTTATTCACATTAAAAATAATTTTTCTAACAAAATAATTTAAAAAAAATATGAAACAAACACCCTTTAAACCCTAAAAAATGATTTTTTGTTTAAAAGAATAAATTTTTTATTAAAACAAGCACCTATTATTATCTCTCAAACAAATGGTCTAAAACAAACTCAGATTATTACCTCTCAAACAAATCCTCTCGTGCAACATCATATTTAGTAATAATATATATATATATATATATATATATATATATATATTTAAACCCTAAAAAATAGTTTTTGGTTTAAAAGAATAAATTTTTTATTGAAACAAACGCACCTATTATTATCTCTCAAACAACTCAAAATATTACCTCTAAACAAATCATCTCAAACAACTCAGAATATTACATCTCAAACAAACTCATATTCAGTAATAATAAACAATTAGGGTTTCTAAATTTATATACTAATAATATATATAAAGATAACAAATAAATAGTATTGGTTTTTATAAAATATAAAGTAACAAATAAATAATATCAGTTTTTATAAAAAAAAAAATATGTTGTTTTCATACATGTTTGTTAGAGTGAGTGCAATGGAAATTAGAAGAAGAAGAAAAAATAGAGAATGAAATACATATAAAATATATATAAGCCGGCCTGTCAGGCTTAATAGGCTTTTTTACAAGCCTGAGCCTGACCTATTTACATAAATAGGCTTTAAAAACAGCCTGAGTCTGACCCTTTTATTAAACAGGCCAAGCCAGGCTAGGCCATAAGTAGGCCAGACCATAGGTCCATGTCGGACGGCCTAGCCTATTCTCATCCCTACCGATGATGTATAACTCTTTTCTTATATAATACTCTTAATATTAAAAATATATAATCATAAATATTTATTTATCATTTTCTATAAAAAAAAACAATCTAAAACAAATGTGAAAAATTTCTTAATTTTTTTTTCTCTACTCCACTCTCCTAAAATCCTCACCTATTAACATAGATGTGTACAAAATTCGACTCGATCCATCAACTAGTCTTGACCCATTTGGGCCGGATCTGGCCCGACCCGTAGCAAAAATAGGGATAAGACATAGACAAGATAGAAGGAGGGATCGAGGAGGAATCGGGTTATTGCTCAGGTTACTCGTACCTACCCAAATTATTGTATATGCAAGTGGTTATTTTATATTAGGTGTTTCATCCCAAATCTAATCTTACTTCAAACTTACAAACTAGATCAAATAAGAAAGATATTAGTTGTATTGCAAAATATTTTTTATTACCAACCTTCTTATTAAGAGGGGAGAAATAGATATTGAATAGAACATTTATTGATATATTTGAAAATCACGTGAATTTAACAAATACTTGTGAAAATATAGTTCTACTTATCATTTGAAGGTGTTTGTATAAGTAGTCTCCTATAAAACTTTTTAACCTTCAATCATATATTATGAGTTATCAATTATTTTCTTGACTTTTTATTTTTAATTTTAATATTTATGTATTACTATTAGGTGATTTGTTTTGAGACCAACTCAATATTGACTTTGTATCGTGACGTTCTTACTGAACTTGTATCCCACGACTTCGATTTGGTTAAGGGTCAGATCTAATAATTAATCTAACCTAATTTTAAGATTGAGTAAATGATACACTAAATCTAGTCTATCCTGTTTATTGTATATTAGCGTAGTTAATGTCAACATCATATCTTATTATTAGAAAATATCCTTCAATTATATAGATTTGATTATATAGAAAAACTAATTATATTTTCTTATTTATCTTACTATTCTTGACATATTACGATTCAGTAAAACTGATTCTAGAAAGTCATAATCATTCTCAATCGACTTTTAAGCTCTAAAACAAATTTGGCAAACATGATGAGACCAAAGGGCTAATAGAAAGTTCAGTTTATCTTGACATATATGTTAATTTGACCGTTTATCAATTCACCACTTAAAAGCATCTGATCGAATAATTAACCGTTCGGAAAAATTGTTAGCAAATTTGACAACTTAAACACGTTATCTTTTTTATAAATAGAAAGATATTCGTTATATATGCTAATTTGGGCATTTGCATTTGCACGAGAATTTAATATATTAGTGAATATAAAATAATAATTAATATTATTCAAATGTTTATGTATTAAAAAAAATACTCATTTTGTGGCTAATTTTATGTTGGAAATGATGATGCATTTAATGAAGAATTCATTGGAAATAATGATGGCATTTATGAGAGCTAGTGTTGTTGTGAATTGAAAAAATTGAGAAGTCTCACATTGGAGGGATATCACGTATATAAGGTGGAGGTAATGAACTTGGGATGAGCCCCAAGGGGCACCCCAATTTTGTGAAGGAGGGAGAACACAACCAAATTGACCACCACAGACGCGCGCGCTGTCGCCGCCGTCCGTCCGGCCTGGCCCGACTTGACTTTGTATTATTATTTTGTCTGAAAAATTAATTAATCATATTTTAATTAACTGATTGCTTGCATACTATCTCTATTTAAAACGTTAATTACGTATCTGCCCTCCACCTAGTCATATCTGATCCAGTCTTCATCCCTGAATTCGTGCGTCTGTTTTGCCCGGTCAAAACCCTAATTTTGGTCTCACGTTTCCTTGCTGTCCGGTCAAAAGTCAGAGTCAATTTTCCTAAGTTTGGGGCGCACGATTTGTGGTCTTGGAGCGCACGTTTCTGGGAGCACTACTTGGAGCGCACGTTCTGGTGATCCATGAATCTCTCAGATCCAGTTGCGATTTTTCTCTATAAATAGAGGGTTCTCCCCAGTTGGAAAATCACACCAAAAGCACTCGCATCTGAGGCTTTTCTCTCTTCTCCCCCTTCTTACTGCTTCATCTCTTTCTTCTCTTTCAAGTGGTCATTGTGCCATATTACGAGTGTCGGTCGCAAGACTGCCATATTACGAGTGTCAGTCGTAAGACTGCCATATTGAGGGTGTAATTCTAGAACGGTTTTCTACAGTGTAGTAGAACTCCGAATACATAGTATCTGGGCTGTTTTATCTTGGGGACTTCGTGGTTGATAGTCTGCCTTGCACAATTTTGGGCAGTGCCTCGAAACGTCTTAAAGAGAGCGACCTAGTCCGCGACTCAACCCAGTAATACTTTCGGTGGCATAAATTGTTTTCAAAGGTTTTCGATTTTCAACCACAACACTTTATAAATATGTTCTGTTCGAAAAAAACCATCACAAATTACTGACCGAGCAAATTCTCACAAATACTTAAATTCAAATTGTTTGTTATTTGTGACCGAAAAAGCCCTCAGAAAGGACTATAATTTGAGCTGAAAATTTGTGGCGGCTTTGGCTCTCACAAATGTTAACACAAATATCATATTTTGTGGCCGTTTTGGCCGCCACAAAGCTTTGTGACTATTTGTGGCTGTCAAAGACCGCCACAAATGTCTATGTTGTGGCTGCTTTCCTTCCTTTGTGAGGGCTTTTGACCGCCACAAATTCCAACAATTTTTGTAGTAATGTGTCTAAAGGTCAATTTATTTTTAAATAATTATATATAAGTAAGATTTGTTTTAATACAAAGAAAAAGGTAAAACATTGTTGACTAGTATATTCCATGTAAAATATATTGAAATATGAGACTATTATTTAAAAACTTTAGAGATGTAATTCTTGTCTTTAATATCTTCTAAATATGAAATTGGTTTATTCAAACTTTTTGGTTTCATTGAAGTGTTCCTTTCAATAATATATTTGTTAAATATTTATAGATTTCTTTATTGTTAAAGTTGTACATTTAACTATAATATGTTCTTCATTTTATATGATTTATATTAGTTTTGAAACATTAGATTTTTAATTTTGTATGTTCATCGTAATTATGTTAATCTCACTGTCAACCTAAGCATGCACTAAATAGTATTATGTGACTTATGGTTTATTATAACATTCATTCAAGAATGGTAATTTATTAAAAATAATGTTCGTAGTAACATTCAAAATATTGAAACAATTTTTCACATGTCGAAATATAAGTGATATCTATGCAAGGAACACTACATAGCAAAATATAAATTTCTAATGTTCGAAAACCTTAAATAATAATAGTTTTTTATATGATAAAAATGTTAGTTACACAAAATTGTCATGTCAAATAAAATTTCTAACCAAAATCTATAATTATGGTATTTTGAATGAAGAACAATTTCAATTACTTTAACTATGGTTTCGTCTAAATAATTAAAATATGAAATGAAATTTTCAAATAATTATTTGACACAGTTAAGAAAATTCAAGAGTAGGTTGCAAAAAATGATATGCAAGAAAAATTTGTAAATGTTTAAGACATATAAATTTTCGAATTAATGGTTAGAAGTTATTCTTTTGTGTTTTTTTTTTTTAATTATAAAAAGAAAAAAAAAATATTATGAGAGACACATTCAACATCATAGAGAAAAAACTCACCTCGAAAATGATCTTCAACAACATTTGACAACAAAGAAATAATATTATTGAAGTATCTGTGAACTGAGAATGTGTCATACAAATGGATGTAGCTTGTTGCATTTCATAATATTTTTATCATTTATAGAACCAAATGCAAAATGGTGGTTGAAAATTAGAAGATTGGTCTTTATGTGTGTAAGTAGTCGAAACTTGCATTGTAATATTTTGAAGATATTGGTTGATTTGTTATCCTTTGTGTGAGTCATGAAATGAAAGGTTTGATGAGTAATTAAAGTTTTTTAAGTGTATTGATGAGTTATTAAGTGATAAGTTGACGCTAAAATTGCATACCATGTGGAATAATTGTACTTGAATGGGGAAGTGAAAAGATTTGCGTTACATTTTGGTGAAACAAAATAGAATGGATATAAAATATAGAAGAAATAATGTGATTTGGAAGGTACCACATTGTAGTTCAGAAAATAATATTAATTTGTAATTAAATTTAACAGTTTTTCTAAAATAAGTTAGACAAATCAGAATTTGATTTGATCAATTAATTTGTAATTATTATATGTAAATGTTGTAACTATTATTTATAGTGAGAAATATCAAAGCAAAACACATTAAACCCTTCGATCAAACTTTGGAGCTCTTAGTTAATCTTGACTTTATTCAGCGACACCACACTGGATCGAACTTAAAATCGTTCCTTTCGTTCTTGGCCCTTGCTTGTTTTGTGATTACATTGCGAACTTTCAACCATAGTTGCCTGCAATTGCTTGTTCGACTCCTGGTTTCATCTTCATGACTCCTGATTGTCTTTCACAATTTTTCGGTGTTGAGATTATGCTTCTGGGTTGAGTTCTAGGTTGTTTATCGTTGTTACTTAATTGTGATTCTGGTTTTGTTGATCGCGTTTCTAGGTCATTCTTGCTTCTCGTTGCTGCTTGCTTACTTTGTTGGAACCAAATTCTTTTTATAATTAGAACTTTTATGATAACAAAAATATTTTATGAGAACAATATATTTGACTTCAAAGAATATGAAAGAAGATACAATCAAGATTTGTAGAATATTTGAAGAAAATTTGATCAACATTTGAAGAAGATTTAATCAAGTTTTAACGAAGATTTGATAAATATTTGATCAAAATTTATATACAACAAAATATGAACATAATCAATTTGAAGAATTTACAAATGCAATATTAACAATGTACAATTCAGAATTAAACAAGACAAACACAATTCAACCCCCATTCTCGTGTTTGCACCTTCATGATTGTGGTTGTCATCATTCTCGTGCCTGATCGTGAATAAGTTAGTTTTTTGCTTACGGACTTGTTTCTCTCTCTCTTTTTTGTTTTTTTTGCTTACGAACTTGATTTTGGGTGATCTTTGTCTTAATTTTTTTTTTTTTGCAGCACATTACCAAAAAAAGAAAAGTTCCTTTGTGCACGTGCAAACTCATGACCTCTGAAAAAGAAAGAGATAACTTTTGTGTCCATTTTACCAGCAACAATTATGCTGCTTGGAAATTTCAAATCAAAATGAATGGTAAAAGAAAAGGATTACGAGTCAGCCTGATGGGGTTTCTAACACATCGACAGAGAAAGCCGCCTTAGATGCGTGCAAAATAAAAAATGCTCAAATTACTTATTGGATTATCAATACTATTGATCCTCGTATGATCAATAATTTGCGCTCCTTTTCAATTGCTCAAGAAATATGGAACTATTTGAAGTGTATCTACAACCAAGATAATACGACCAAACGTTTTCAATTGGAGCTAGAGATAACCAACTATAAACAAGATAATTTGTCCATTCAAGAATACTATTATGAGAAAACTCAACTATTCTATTTGCTATGGTTCCCAAGACTTCTCTTGGGGATGTCTAAGTTGTCTACAACACTAGTAAGAGAAATCAATTTCTCATGAAACTTCATCAAGAATTTGAGATTGTTAAAGGTGCTTTGCTGAATAGAAATCTTGTTCCTTCTTTGGATACATGTGTTGGTGAATTTCTTAGAGAGGAACAATGTCTCCTTATTCAAGGAACCATATTTCATCGTGTTGTCAACCTGTTGCATATGTTGCTCATAACCGAGGTAAAAGTCGTGATATGCGACAAGCCCAACGTTTCTCGTGTAAAACGTTTAGACACGTCGCTCGTAGTTGCAATAATAAGTTTTGTAATTATTACAAGAACCAATGTCATATTCTTTATGATTATCCCACATGCCCTCCACGACCAACACAACATTCCGCGCAGGTTTCCATGCCACTACGAGCTCCGCAGCCGGTCCTTTCGTTTCTAGTGCCTCTTATGGTGGTGCTTTATAGCCTAAAATGATTCAACAAATGGTACTTTCTGCTTTTTTCGCCTTGAGAATTTAGGGTAAGTCTTCTAATGTTTCCAATCCATGGTTACTTGATTCTGATGTATCCAATCACATGACAGATTCTTCTAATTGCTTGCACAATTTACATTCTTATCATGGTAATAAAAAAATTTAAATTGTTGATGGTAATACCATTTCTATCACTAATGTTGATGATATCAAATATGATTTTCGGGATGTGCTTGTATCACTTGGACTTGCTTCCAATTTATTGTCTGTTGGACAACAATTGTAATGTTAATTTTTCTCGTGATGGTTGTCTTGTGCCGAAGCAGGTGTCAGAGAAGTTGATCGCGAAGGGGTCTAAAGTGAAAAGATTATTTCTATTTCAATTTATTTCCAATCATGTATATCTTGCTTGTAATAATATTTTGAATTTTTATGAGGAATGACATAGAAAATTAGGTCATACAAACTATGTTGTTTTGTCTCATTTAGTTAAAACTAGTTTGTTGGGAAATAAAAATGTTAAGTCTAATGCCTTTGTGTCATGTTCTGCTTGCAAATTGGCTAAAAGTAAAACATTTCATTTTTCGTCTAGTGTTCATCGTGCTTCCACTTGTTTTGAGATAATTCATAGTGATGTATTGGGAATGTCTCATGTAACTTCGCATGCTCACTATAAATATTTTGTCACATTCATTGATGATTATTGTCGTTTTACTTGGATATATTTTCTTCAATCTAAATCTAAAGTATTTTCTATGTTTAGGAAATTTCTAAATCTAAAATGTTTTCTCGTTTTACTCCTCTTGAGGTTAATGTGAAATATCACCGAGATGAGAGTGAACTATTCATAGATCCTTTATTGTATCGGCAACTTGTAGATAGTCTTAATTATTTGACAATTACTCGACCTGACATATCATTTGTTGTTCAACAAGTAAATCAGTTCATGCACTCTCCTTGCCACTTTCACTTGACAGCAATCCATCGCATAATTCGCTATTTGCTAGGTACCTCTCAACGAGATCTTTTCTTTTCCATGGGCACAATTCCCAAATGGATTGCCTATAGTGATCAGGTAATTCAGTTCATGCACTCTCCTCCCCCACCTTTACTTAGCAGCAATTTGTCACATAATTCGCTATTTGCTAGGTACCTCTCAACGAGGTATCTTCTTTCCCATTGGCACAGTTCCCAAATTGATTGCCTATAGTGATGCTAATTGGACTGGTTGTCTCGACACTCGACGATTAGTCACCGATTGGTGCGTGTTTCTCGGTTCTTCATTGATATCATGGAAAAGTAAGAAACAAACAAACAAGAGTCTCTAAATCATCTACTGAATAAAGTATCGTGTCATGTCTACTGCTTATTCTGAGATAATCTGGCTTCATGATCTTTTGGCTGAACTTGAATTCCCTTAAATAGAGCTGACGTCTCTCTATGCCGACAATACAAGTACTATTCAAATTGTTGCAATTCCCGTTTTCGATGAGCGCACCAAACATATTGAAGTAGATTGTCACTATCCATGAAACTTATGATAATCAGATTATATTCATCCCTCACATCAATATTCAATTTCAAGTTGCAGACATTCTTACCAAAGTTGTTCCTCTCCCGCGCCATCAGTTTTTAGTTAGCAAACTGACGATTCTTGACTAGCCACATCAATTTAAGGGGGATGTGAATAAGGAAATAATATTAATTTGTAATTATATTTATTAGCTTTCCTAAAATAAGTTAGACAAATCAGAATTTGATTTGATCCCCTCATTTTGTAATTATTAGATGTAAATATTGTAATTATTATGTATATTGAGAAATATCAAAGCAAAATACATCAAACCTTAATTTGTGACACACATCAAATTTGTGAGTTGACAAAAATTAGAGTATGTGACATAGATAAAGATGAGTTGTTGCAAATAGAATTTGGGATTGTTTTAATATATTATAATAGAATAGAAGATAATAGATAATGTTTTGAATTTTTTTTAGAATTTAAAAAACATTCAATCAACTTTTTAAATGCATGCTTCAAAAACTTTCAATAGTGTCTTCTCAAATGTATTTACTATCAGTGAAATTGAAAACAAAAAACACTAAAGTAAACACAGCCTTTGTTTTTGAAATATCATTTGCGTTATTATTAAAGATCCATCCAACAAGAGCGGCCATTACAATTGTGAATTGGAGATGAAGAAGGAGATGTAACACACCACTCATACCAAACCTGTTTCAGATTACATAAAGCAATCCAAATCAGTAACATGAAATGTAAAAATAAAAATAAAAAGCCAACCTTTCTAGAATCAACACAGCGCCAGAAATGAACTTCAAGAATAGAGCCACGATCCACACGAATTGGCATCCTTAATGGGAAAAACATGGGAAACCTGCAGAAAACCCACAAAATAAAATGCATAATGCATTTTGATGGCAGAAAAAATGCAGTTGAAGGAGAACATTGCATTAGATTTGGCACCATTCAACCTACAAATGATGAGTTGGGATTCTTCCGATTTCTCAAAAGAAATAAAGAGTTCAATTACTATAGTTTGGTTTATAAAGACACTCAATAAAAACCATAATAAACGGAATCCTCCATTTCTCAAAAGAAAAAGAAATGGAGAGGTTAGTGGTGACTGGGGACACAGATCAGAATATGCCTTTGTCTCTATTTATGGTTGAATTTGATTTTGCAGCATCACCCAGTAACGTAATGGTACTTTGCCCCTTAATAAATCTCTAACAAATTTCTCTATCAAATTAAAGGGAAACATTTTCATTAAATGTTTATCAAATTCCTCTTTAGTGACATCAATTAAAATTTCCACTTTTATCCCAGACGAGTAAACCACTAAAGAAGGTAAACAATGATAATACCAAGAGAACAAATCTGGCTTCTTAGTTGAAGGTTCAGTTGCAAGACACACATCCTTATAAAGAGTCATATTAAAATAGCCAGCAAATCCTACAAAGTGCACAAAAGATCAGTATCAAAATAAATAAACATGGTTTAAGAGATGAGAATTTCATTCAAACTGTACAGATGACTTGCACTTCACAACATAGGGAAGCTGATAGATAATCTAGAAGGTTATAAGAAAATCACTCAATGGTACGTATTACTAACATCCTGAAACTATGATATGCGAATGCCCGGGTCCCAAACAATACCAAGACTATTGTGTGCAGCATCATTTACCTTCTCAGTATATCCTTTATATTCAAATAAGATTTAAACATGAGATTGTAATATTTTAAAATTTTCACTTTCCCATGAAATAAATAGACCCCAAGGTCTTCATGTCAGTAAATTTGGCTTCATACACTAATTCCCGATTCACACTTCATCCTTTGTAGATCTCAAACATGGACAAAATCAGTTAGTACACAACGCCAGCAACCTTCTTTAACTTGAATGTGCACAGTGCACACAAATTAAGAAAATATTTAGAAATTGCATGATATTCAGAGTAAAATTAAATAGCCTAGGATTAATCATTTTTATGAAGACTTATTCACTCGATAGGAGTACAAAGACCCTGCATACCGTGAACCATTGCTGACCCAGTGTCTTTAGGTATCTCAAACTGCAACTTCTTATACCGTTCGTTGCTTTCTTTATCAAACCATTTTGGATGAGTAAAGGTAAAAACCTAAGTAAGTCAAATCAAAGACAAACAAATTCAGCAGAAGCTACTTAATCTCAACTTTTTGAACCTCTTTAAATTTAACAGAAATACTAAAAAAGCATGAAGGTCAAACAGCATTATTGAAGTTATATAGGGTCTTAGATAAAGGTAGAAGACTTTGAATTATGATTATGCCTATGGTTTAATAGGACTGATGATACAAAAAATGAAACACTACTCCTTATTTATACTAGAACTAAACTCCTAATTTTGATCAAATGGGAAAGAAATTGTGATAATAACTAAGAAATATGGAAACTGATCCTAACAAATAATCTAACATATTGTAAGATTATATCAAGTTTTTATGATACTTTTATATCTTTTAACAAGCATATAGATTAGAAGAGTGGGTAGATTGAAGGAAAATCAAGGATAGCAAAATAAATGAGAAGTTCCTCACCTGTTGAGATGGCGCAAGCCGGGCCACATTGTATAGTTTCACAACACAAGCAGATTCTGAGTGTAAAATATATTTACGTGCCTTAGCCTGAAATATGACCACAAGCCAGTTAACTGTACTGAATTTATAATTTAAATTTGATAGAGGGAGAACTAGAGATATACTATTTGATATGACTTTGAAGCTGTCAATGGTTGGAGGAAACTTGTGTACCTGTTAGTTATTCTAATAATTAAAAGTCTCAAATATGCTGCAAATTTTTCTAGTATCCACACGGTAGCTAAATAGATTTTTCCATTGAAATATCTTTAAAGCTGCTAGCAGAAATGCACACTAGAACTTTCCCATGATATATTCATCTACCAAAACGAGAACTCTCTGGATGTAGCAAAATTCTTAAATAGGCTATAACCTGTGAGGGAACAGGCGAGCAATAGGGTTGCTACATAGTACAAAACTTCAAAGCACGAATTGGCATGAATATACGTAGGCAGAGATCTTATTTTTTTAAAATAAATAAAATATCAAAGAAAATAAAAATCAAAACATAATTCTACGGTTTACATGATTTCATCATTTTTCCTACAATAAGTTCATTTTGTTTAGTTTTTCATTGAGTAATATAAAGATCTATCAAGTCTTGTACACTTTCATAATAAACTCCATTTTCCCTGAAATTCAAGCTTTTTCTTTTCTCCTTTCACATACTACAAACAGAATACCAGATAAATATTACTCAAACATCAACCAAAACTATTAAGCTAACAATGGTATACGGAATATATTCAATCATTGAGCAGGCATAAATGTATTACCCAATCACCTCAAATCTTAAGTCACTTCCATAAATGTAATACATCTTCTGTTTTGGATAACCGGGTTTCTTCATTCTCTATTGTATTTGTTTTGTTCAAGATCTATTTCTGATTGGCAATAAGATATCTGCTCATGTTATCAAATGTATTTCACTCAAGTATGCTTAGATTCATAAGCCGACATCATATTGATCATGGCTTGGCTTCCATTGTAATATCTAGAAAGCTACAAGCTATAAATATCCTATTGAATAAATGTTTGGAAAAAATAATTTTTAGTGAGAAAAGGTTTGGTGGTTCTTGTTGCTATCAGATAAATAATTCCCAAAGTGCTTTGGTGAGCAAAATATTAGAAATTTATATGTATACTCACCAAACCATGTGACTCAAACTCCCTAGTCATTCATCTTAAATTATGGGGACCTAACAAAAGTTGGTAGGTATTTATACTAAAGGATGAATTATAAAACCTATAAACAAAGATAAATAAAAAATCTTGTAAATTGAAAAGAATTTACATACGAAGATGGTATTGAAATTCCATCTTTCTCTAGAAACCTCTGGGCGCCATCAAGACTTTCAGGAGACAGCTCATTGTCCCCAAAAGAACCTAACAAATCACTAACCTAAATTCAAGATAACAAAATCAGACAATTTAAAGAATAACGTTAAGCGAGTGATTAAGATTAAGTATGATTGTGCATATATACCAATATGTCAGCTCTTTCAGGGGCATTCCAGTAACGCACGTCACTCGTGACTATGAAAACAATATCAACCCAGTTGTTTGCCTTAATTACTTCCTGTTCCAACAAATAAAACATGGTCATGCCGGTGATTATTCGAAAGATTGAATCCTTATTTATCTAAAATCTTGTTAATATGGGGGGGGGGGGTCTTCATTAACAATGCAAGCACGTAAATGATAAAATAACATCAATCCCCTATGGTAAAAAACAAATGCTAAATATAATGTCTACAAAGTGCAATTAGTTTTATGCAGTGAACATGGATCACCTATCACAAAATTTTCCATTGTTTATGTTACACTGACCAAGCTTAAATACAAAAACTAAATTTTCCTCTTGATTTGAGTTCTAGAATACAAATCATTACAGTAGCAATAATCCCTATCTTTTCAAATTTTAATTTTGTCCCTACAAATTTTTTATTCATTTTTAGTGCATAGAGAATACAAAATTTGTGTGCTAAGAATGGATAAATAGATGGTCTAATTCAAATCACACCAGGAGATGTTTAATCTTCTCCTTATTAACCCTAAAAAATTTAAGTTGTAACCTTACACCTATATGTTACTTCTTAAAAACAAAATGAAGATTAGGCCACACTAATATAAATAAATTGAATTTGGCTACTTCTGTAATATGTAACTCTTGATTATTTTGGCATAGAAGTTCATGGAATCACTGTAAACGATAGAACAACTAACATCAAGTGCAATGACTGTTTGGGGATTCTTCTCCACAGCATAAACTTTTAGCTTCCGCCCAGTTATTTCGGCTGCCTGAAAAATATCATTCCAAAAGAATAGGATATTACCCAAATCAATTGCCACATATTGTGGTATAGAATCCCACCTTTAACGATGCAAACACAAGAGACCCACGCCCTGCACCAACCACCACCAATACCTTTCATGCCACAAGAACAACAAAATAACTTTCTGAGCTACATATTATCATGACCAGAAAAACAAAGTGTGTCAAAACAAAATGCAAGAAACATATTTTACCGTGACGATGAAGGAAGCCTTTTCATTGGGAACCCTATCTAGCAATGCTTTACAAATTGCTCTCTCGTACTAGCATAAAGAAAGCTACTGATTAGATTGCAAGTACTTACAAAAGGGCCACAGCCTTTTTCATATATTTTTTACCTAGAACATGTTCTAAGTGACAGCCAACAGGCTGCAAAATAAGAATGTCATGTACAAAGCATGCATAAATCCATAAAAAATCTGCACCTAAAGAATCTAGATCATCACCAACATATGGAAAAAGATGAAAAAAAATAGACCCAAGGTACACAGGTTATATCCAAGCAAGTGAGAGATCCTCTCCATATCTTAAAAGAAATAGAAATCCCCATTTCTATAGTTTTGTGTATATAAAGTCAAATAAATGCTTAATATTTGCCATATGTTTTCAAAATGTGAGTATATACTCAAAAAGTTTAGTAATGGAACTATCCATTTCTTTTGAGAAATAGAAAGGATCCTTACTCGCAAGTGAGCGCATAAAAACGCATGTTCAGTTCAATTTTCATTAAGAACTCCAAGCAACTCAATTGCTCAACAAAGGGCTACACATTCATACAAGTCAACTAGGAATTCGAAACAGTTTCACAATTCTGTTTGCCGGTTAGACAAAACATACAAACAAAAGACAAAGATAGAGAACTGATAATTGATATGGCCATACTTCCGTGTATTTCAATGAATCTGTCGCCTGACCCTCATAGCTCAAAGCAGATGAAAAATTTCTGAAAGGCTGCATAAAAATTTACAATTTAGTAATATACCAAATTCTAAGGCATGTGTACGAAACTAGGACATGCAATAACATGTTGCAAAAATTCCAAAAAGAAAGTTATAAACCAAATTCGAGTACGTCAAAAACAGATATATATTGCCATGCCTTGTAAAATTAACCCTTAAAACTGTATATGTTTTTTTAAAACTGTATAAAAGTTATTATTGTTTAAATATATAAAGATTACAATGAATACAATTTTACTAACAATGAAACAAAAAATTAAATGTACATAGATAAACTTTATTAAACGATTTACTATAGACAATATTTTTGTGTGGCTTTTGTATATTTTTGCATGTTTAACATTTAAGAATTGTAAATATCTTGGTGAAGAAACCAAGTGGTTGGAAAGTGGTTAATGGGCGTCAATGAAGGGCGAATCATTCGATCAGGATTACTATGACTCCTTTTTTCTTGGAACTCGAGGATTAAGACCAAAAGAAAATCTATTGGATTATTGAAAATATAATAGGCTTAAATTATAAAAGTAACAATATTTAATAGGTTTATCACACACTCTATGATATACAATACTTTTGGGAAAATTTCATAGCAAAATCAATTTTGAAGATAGCTTGCATATTAACATTTAGTATTTAAGATCTAATTTCCCTATTTCACATTCTATTTAACAATAAAAAGTTCAGTGCATATAGAGATATTATTCAACAATACAATACATAATTATTGATTGCACAACTCTAATGCAATATAAATGTCCTAGTGTACTATACTTGGCCTTTCTTCTTTGAGTTGAAAATAATAATTTAGAAACGCAGTAAAATCTAATCCAGTAGTATTAATATAATAAATCAATGTACTTCTTAAGGAGAAATATTTACAGACTAAAAAATGAAATCTTGACTATGATCAATATTTATTTAATTAATAATGAACTATATATATTTAATTGATAATGAGTGCACTTTGTTGAACATAATGATAGTATATATAACACACGTATGTACTGGAGGATCAACTCTCATAGCCATAAGAATGGAGGCAATTGCCCCCCACAGGTTTAATTTTAGTAGGTCATTATATCGACTAAACTTTATTTGTTCCCTTAAAAAAAAATTACCCTTAAAACAAAATTCACACGCTCTTTATTCTCCTCTCATTGGATTTTTGTATTTTACATCTCTAATTCTTGTATAGACAACTTTCATTCACTTTCTATTGTAAATTGTAATAGTAGCTTATAATATTTTATATAAAGACACAAACTGGTTTGAGAAAAAAATATAATATTTGGTCTCTTTAGAAATGAAAAATTCTAACTTTATTCTTAAAAAATTTATATGCCAGTTAAAATAGTCCGAAGATTAAAATGTCCATTATAGTTATCCAAATACACTTATTTGACTAATATTTGAGATTTCATGAGTATTACATTGAAATTTTTTTATTTGTTAGGGACCAAAATAAGTCTTTGTGTTTTTTCTCAACATTGATTTGGATCCTTTCTGTAATATTTTCTTCTCTAAATATATTATAACTATTTTCTTGCCCTCAATAAAAAAAAATTATTTGTCTTCTTCATAGAAGGTTTCAACAAGCATTCCATCCGATTTCAAATGTAAGCAACAAAAGAAACATCTCAAGCTAATATAGTAGTTATTCTTATTTAATTAGTAGTAACAATCAAAAAAATAATCAGATACTCCGAAACGCCTTTCATTAAAATTTGTGTTAGAAATAAAAGAATTTTTGAAAAATGAAATCTAAATTAGTTGACATTTACTTATAGTTTATACCATCAACTTAGGGGGTTCTATTGGATTGGGAATTTAAAGTACTATTTTTGTGTAAAAAAGTTTTTGAAATTATAAAAGACAAAGTACGAATATAATGACTTTTAAGATTTTTTAAAGGGTCAAATAAGTTTTTAATCCCTATAAAATTTTAATGTTTTGTTTTTAGTCTCTATATAAAACTTTTCCAACTTTTAGTCCACAAATATTTTTCGTCTTCATTTTTTGTCTCATGCTTTTAAGTCAACTTACGTATATCCTTTGAATTTTTGAATAATTTTGTACTGCCAAGTTTAGAACATTATAAGAATTCAATAAGAACAAAATTGGTTTAAAATACAAAATATCCTACTTGTTTTGATGATAACAAAATTAGTTTGTAGGAACAATTTTAGACACTAATGTTTTATTTAAAGTGTGCACTTCCAAAACCACAAAACCATAAAGGATATTAGAATATATCCTCTGATAATTGGTCACTAAAACATGGAAAACTCTGCATTTAAAACTAGTAAAAACCCGCCTCTGATATATTGTCTCTGCCTCTGATGGTACAAGAAGTGTTTGCCAAGATTGCCTATGTTCCTAATTTAGTTCTGCTCTCAGTGCAGCTGCTGAAGTCTGCCTATGATGAAGCAAAACAAGTTTTGGAAAAGTCTGCCTCTGATGAAGCAACAAGTTTCTGGTCAAACTGCCTATGACCAGTTGCCTTTGGAGATGAAGCAAGCATTTGAGTTCATTTGCCTCTGATACACAAGGTAACAAGAATTCCTCTACCTTTACCTCTGATAATCTCATCAAGTGTCTGACTCTGAACTATTATGTATCCTTTGGAAAAGTCAACGTCCTAGAAAAGCCAACACTCAGAAAAAGTCAACATCTTGGAAAAAGTCAATGTACAGAGAAAAGTCAATGTTTTGGAAAAAGACAACGAATCTGGTGAAAAGTCAACGCTGGAAAAAGTCAATGTCTGTAGTAAAAGTCAACGCTCTGACAAAATCACGTCATTTACTTTTGTCTCTGATCATTGCTTCTGGTCCAGTAAGTCTGCTTCTAGTAAAAAAATCATGATTTTGGTGTTCCTCCTCTGTTCAAGAAATCATGCATATGATGTTCTTGCCTCTGGTCAAGAAATCATGCGTCTGGTGTCCCTGCCTCTGGTCATGAAATCATGTCTCTGATTGTTCCTGCCTCTAGTCTATTGATCATGCCTTTGGTTGTTCTTTGCCTCTAATCAAGAACATTTTGCTTCAGCCAAACTGAAATCAAAATACTTAGAAAATTTCTAAGTTTCAATTTTATGCTCAACGGTTAGAAATAATCTCAACAGATATATTTTTAAAGACATTGAAGCACCATGTTGAAGGACAACAAGACCATATACCATGAAGGACACAAGGCCATTCCATGAAGGACACTAAGCCATCCCTTGAAGAACAAAGACATTGTTGTAACTGCTTCTATAATTGACACCCAATTTTGAGTTCAAAAAAAAGATAAAACAAGACGCAACAACTAACGACATTCTTTCAAAAAGAAACACTCACAAACCGCAAGCCAACACTGAGTTAGAAATTGTTCAAATTTATCAAAGTGTTGAGAAAGAAAAATCTAAGAGCTTATCTTATAAACATCCTCTAGTTAGAGAGAAAATTCTACAAAACCACAAACATATATTATGTTGTAACCAAGCCCAGTAATAGCTGATTGTGTTCCTCAACGGTTTGGCGGCACTAAGTTGAAAGTTGAGAAAACTTGTTAGAACTTGTAAGCTCAGTACGGTAGTGACTATCATTTCCTCAACAACTTGACGGTACAAAGTTGGATGTGAGAAGATTGAACATAGTCATAGTGAGTTCAAGTGTAAGTTCTAATTATATGGATTAAATCCTTCGAAGGAAGGGACTAGACATAGCTACTCAGTTAGTAGTGAACCAGATCAATTATTGAATTATTTATTTTATCATTTCAGTTTTATCACTTGAGTTTTTAAGCCATTCGAAATGCTTTTCAAAACTATGAACACAATTCAAATCCCCTTTTCTTGTGTTTCTTGACCAACAAATTCCCCTCACAAAAAAAAAATTAGAATTGTTTAACAAAAGATGGATTAAATATGAATTTTTAAGTGCTAAAAGCTCTTACGAAGAATTCGGTGGTGCTAAGGATTCGTCGTAAGCTGACATTTCGCTTCTCTGGACGATACAAAGATATACAGAAACTAGGAAAAGTAGCTTACAAACTGTAGTTCCCTGAAACCTCTCGGATAAATGCAATAGTTCCTGTTTCTCAGCTGTAAAAGGCAGCAGCAGGTAATTATCAGCCAACATATGAGTTGCTTATGAGCTTAGGTCCTGAAATGGAAGGTATAGTTCATCCAAAAAAAGGTATTATATAGGAGGGATAATAAGTTTGAAGAACGGTAGCATAGAAGAGAATCGCTAATTCAGTGGAAAGGCATGGATGCTAGGGATGCTACATGGGAAAATGAATTGTTGTTTAGGAGCCAGAACGAGGCAGAAATTAAAGGAGAGGGTAATGATAAGGCGCTGACTAAGCCAAATCAAACAAAGAAGGTGCTGTTTTAGTGGGCTTAAGGCTTAGTGGGAAACTTGAGAACAACTTTGCTTTGTGTTTTTTCAAGTTTCTAACTTTTAATTCATTGTCATAATATCATATATTACTTTCATTTTTTTAAACCAGCTCATATGAAGGGAGAGCTTTATTTTGAATTATTGTGAAAAAAGGAAATTTATTTTTAAAAATTGTGCATCCAATATGTTGTTAAAATGTGATTTTTTTACATTAAATATTTTTTTTAGAAACTTATTTGCATGAACTTATAACAATAAGGAGTATTGTAAACTATATTACAATAAGGAGTAGTGGAGGCTGAGTATTGGCTCTTATATGTTATATGGCTGGAAGAGAATGTTTTCTCATTTCCGAGGAGCCTTGGCTCTGGATATTTTGTATTGAGAGTTTTCTCTATTTTCTCGCATTTGAATACAATTTCCATTCCTTTTCCTGTAATTCTTAATTCTGCTCTATCAGCTAGTTAGTTCGGTTACATTGTGATGTCTGAAATAGGAGGACGAGATTGGAAAAAACTATCTTGTCATTTGAAAGTAAGTTGGGTTCTATAACTTGGAAGGTTTAAACCCTAAAAAATTATTTGTAATTAATGTTTATCACTATTTCTTTCTAATAAAGATACCAATTCCTATCAATTATTTTCCATGTTGACATTTTGAAAACTAAATTATTATATAATATTAATATATTTAACAGCTGGAAATAATGGTTCATGGTAAATCACCTAACAAGGGAGTTCACCCTAACGTTAGCATAAGTTTTAATACTTTGAAACTTAAAACTAAAACTTATATCAGTCAATGAAACACGTGAATGGCTACGTCAAATGCCAAAACAAACAATATTCATCTAAGAAAAAAAATACCGTAGTGAAGGACAAAGAATACATACTCGTAAGGGTAGTTGTAAAAAGTCTCTAATATCCAACTGACAAAGACACTGAGAGGGTCAAGAGGAAGATAATGGCAAATAGTGCTATGCCTTTCTATTTGAGAAGTGTGAAGATTCATACCTCCCGACATTCTCGCTCAGAAAGAGGGTTCCTTTGTTTGTATACATTACTAACTTGGTCTAGATATGGCCGTAAAGGATGTCGTTTTGAACCTAAAATGCATTTACAAAATAAAAAATGCAATACAAATAACAACATCAAAATCTTAAGATTCATACTAAGAACATACATGCGCATACCAAATCACAGCTTTCACAGTACATCAATGCAGGAATAGGTTAGATTTAAAAATAATAATACAATTTAAAAACAATACAAGGTTAAAATTATCCATGAAATTTCACTGTAACACTAAGTATTACAGTTTAAAGAATTGTCTCTAAATTTACATGAAAAACAAATAAAACAGGAAGAGGAGCTTACCTGCAGCGGATTGAGCATCAATAGGAACTTTTATTCCAGATATAATGATCTAGATACATGTTTAAAAAAAAGGTAGCATCCTTAGAAAGAAGATAAAGCTAATTGAGTTTATCTAAATCTTTTTCATATCCGTAGAAGACAAAGGATAAACGAGATGCTAAATGTAGGGTTACCAGCTGTGGAATTGCATTCACAGATTGTTTTTATGGAAAAGAGAGGGGGGTAGAGAAAAAGATGAATAGTGATCAGCCGATTTCAGAATTTGTGAAATCTTACTCTTCAAACAGCGTTACAGAACATATAATTTATTACTCAGCTTATTTCGTCATCCATAACTTACTATTGACTCAACAATATTAAGGTCTTAGGATTTCAAGAATTTTGGATGTTTACCGGTTTATTATGGTCAAGCAAATCGGCAATTAATTTCTGATGACGCTTTGGAAGGTACGTAGTATTACCACGTGCCTTAGTTAAAAAGATCTTGCATCAATTCATTCAAAAGAGTTAGACAAGAGTCAGCTGAGGAATCCTTGTTATTGGACATGCAAATGAAAAGATGTCCTTACATCTGTATCTAATATTGCAGCATCGACAGGCTCCCCGTACCAGCGTTTTAGTGAGTTCTCTGGAGGCAGGACTCTCCTGATAACAAGATCTAATGTTCATGCTTGAGGAAATCAAAATAGAATTGACACATTATTGAAAAATTTGAGCGAGGATATTTGAGGAATAAAACTCCAAAGCACTCACACACAAAGCACTTACTTAATATCAAGGGCGATTGTCAATAGATTATGATGATCACAGAGCACACGGAAGGAATTCCATGTTTGCCATGAATCAACCTAGAAATCAGGATTAGTGAGTGGCTGGAAATAAACTAGAGATCGTAAAATTTCATGCTGAATATCAGATTAAAAATAAATTATTCAATAGCTTGGACTTTACAGCAGAATTTTTTTTTCATTGAGAAGAATGTAGGTTTAGGAAGAATATAAGTTAATTATATAAAAATAGCAAGAATTCTCCTTTTGAGAATAAATGCGAATGAGCAACCATGACTGATATCAAGAGAAAAAAAAAATCAAAAATAGCAGAATTAGCTACAAGACATTCATTGCTTGATTTTAGCACTCTTACTCACCGAAGCATTGGATCTTGGACTATAGTCGTTATCAGACATCCCAATGGGAATCCTAAGCAATAACTTCAAAGTTACAGATATAAAAAGAAGTATAAGATTGCTGAAATGACATTTGTGGGGGACAAGGAATCAGTCATAACACTTGAACTTAGAGTATCACCTGCATGTTATTTTTTGGGCCCTTTAAGATCTGATTCACACACCTGGCATAGTTAGCACAAGAGTTTCCCTTAGGAGTTGGAAGAAGGCAAGCCTGCAGAACAATAAAATAAAATTAGGAAAACGTTATGCAGCTCAGAATAAGCAAATAATTGCATTTTTTTTTGTGACTACATGCTAAAGCATATCACATGGCCGGATCAAGGCTTAGGCCAATAAAGCAAACTTTAGGCCTCAAAAAAGTTACATAGCCCTCGTTTGGATTTACGTTGCAGCACGTGTCTCGCGTTCCAATGCTTTTTAAATGCAACTTTTGTGAAGCTAGAAATAGTAGCTTCTAGTGAATCGCACATTAGGTGGATGTCCCACTGTGATTCCAAATGAGAGTTTAGTATTAGTGGCTAATTTCTTTTTTATTTAAAAAAATACTCTTTCGTATTAATATAGAGGTCCAACTTAAAACCTTCTCCATACACAAAAAAATAAATAAAAGGTCTTTCATATTAATATAAAGGTCCCACTCACTCTTGGGCCAGCCGCCCTGGCATGACAGAATATCATTAGATGCAGTTTGGAAACAAACATGAAGCAACTTCATGCATTAAACCAAACAGCATCTTCTAATTCAATCAATGCACTAGGTAATTCATATTGATACTAGTGGTGGCAAAGTCTACAAAAGCAATACATGCACCCGAGCTACAGTGTAAAAATTCCAAAGAGAAGCTGAAATATAATAGGGTGGTTGTTTCCGTTGAACATATTGATCTTTAAAGTTCAATATGGATTTGATGGGGATAACTCAGGAATTAAAGTGAAAGAATATGTATTCACACAACTTTGGCAGTTCTCTATCATTTGGTAATTTACACCCAAAATAAATTTCATAGCGATAAGATTCTAATCAAACAACTACAAAAATCCAATGCTCTCTGCAAGGAAATTTAAAAAATCGAGCATTCGTGAGCAAAATAAGCAGTGATTTCAAACTTAACCAATAAATATGTGTAAAATTGCTCATTCCACTGAGTAATCAAAACAAAGGACAGAAATACATATATGAAATTAACTCCAATTTGATTCGGTCATCACACCTTAAGAGAGAGATAAGAGGCCCATTCTATTTGTTGTTTCAGAATAGCTTCAGAATCCGTCCTAACATTTTCATCTTCTGAATCCAAGTCTAACCATGGACAAATTTTTGCTGAATAAATGCAATAGATCATATTAGAAGCTTGACATGGATTCAAATGTGGCAAGATCATCAATAAAAAAGGGATATTGACGATAAAGAGAAATATAAAATAGACATCTAAACTCCAAAATAGATTTAGGCCTTTAATAAACGAACGCACAATAAACTAACAAACTGAGAAAAATAAAATGAGCCTTATTCATTACATTTCTCATTTTCTCTGTTTATAAGGAATGAGATGTCTTTATCAAGTAAACTAATAATGGATTGGATGAAAATTTCAAAGGAGTGACAATTTTTAATGATGAAAATTTCAACATCATAACAAAAATTAGCTAAAAAGAAAATGAGTAACTCATACCGACTACAATGCCAGCCTTGGCCCATTGAGCCCAGGCAACGTTTATGTCTGTTTCAGCATATGGATAGAGCCGTCGATCCAGATTATGAACTTCAGGATCTCTATCCTTGCTTGGCGAATGACCAGAAAACATCTGAAATTTTAAGAGGCCAATGTCATTTTCCAATTCGTATAATTCAATCCTTTTTTTAAAATAAAAAAAAAAAAAAAGAAAAAAACATTTTCTAAGCAAAAAATTAAAATAATACCCCCGCAATTAAATTTGCTAGCACTATAAGTACAGTCTTAACATTAACTACGCAAGAATAAAACCTAACTCAGTCTTCAAACTAAACTCTATGAAACATTTATACTGTCATAATTTGAAAAACTAATTGAATGTAATCAATACAGACATGTGTAGAATCAAGACATGTGTGCTACAGAGTAAACTCGATAGTTATGGTTTTAGAGTTAAATTAAAGTAAAACACCTCAGAATCCTATGAGATTGAAATGTAAACTGCATAATTCGATTATCTCAACTAAAACCTAAACCTCTTGCAAAGTACTAATTAAATATGAAGAAAAAGGAAATGGAAAGACGAACCAGAGGAGAAACAACGAAATCGAAATCTCCATGAACGATATAGGTCTTAATAGTTTCTTTAATGTTGAAGTAGAACGGAGTCTCTACACCACAAAAACGCGCTGTGTAAGTAATTCCTTCGCCTCTAAATCCGAGAGGCATTTTCACAAACTGAACGGAAAACGGAAGATGGAGAGAGCAGAGGGAAAGAATCGGAGAAAAGGAAAGAGAGTGTTGAAAGTGTGAAATTGCGAATGAGAGAAACTATTTATACACAACGAACTCGTGAGTGAATGAAGCGGGAATGAGAGAATTACTATACATGATGATGATTTGTTTCGGTATCTCAGAGCTTGTGTGCTTGTTGTAAAGTAATAACCGTCGTTCTGTTACTGGTACAACAAACTACTTGCATATTTTTGGAAGATAATACTCATTTTAATTCTAAGGTGTGATGATACATTGTCTTTATAATCTCTAAATCTATCAAAATTGCAAATAGAATCCAATTATCTTTATTGTTAGTAAATTTATGAGTTAAATTAATATAAAAATATATTTAAAGACTAATTAAAGTTAATTATCACATTTAAACAATATAATATTAATAATTAATAAATTGAGTTATAGGAAATAGAAAAAATAAACATTTTTGCTTCCCACACCCTTCATTTTGCTTCCGACACCCCTCAATTTTTTTTTCAAACCAAAATACTCTTCCCACTATATTCACTTAACTCCATCATTTCTATCTTCATCTCCTTCATCTTCATTAATCTAACCTTCAATCATCTTCATACTTTCCTTCTTCAATCATCTTCAACATTCTTTAATCATCTTCAACACCTATCATTTTCAACATCTTCATCATCTTCAACACCTTCATCACTTCAATCACCTTCAATAAAGTAAGCAAATCCTTATCAATAGTGTTGGTGTTTTCTGTTTTTGAATCTTTATAATGGTGTTGGTGTTGTTGTTTTTGCAAGCAAATCCTTTGAGGTTGTTTCTCATGAAACGTTTCTGGGTTCGGCGACACTGAGTTCACGTAGAGCTTAGTTTAGGGAGTTCACGTCCGTGAACTCATATCACGTAAGGATTTAGTTTAGGGAGTTCACGTCCGTGAACTCATAACACATAGGGTTTAGTTTAGGGAGTTCACGACCGTGAACTCAAATCACGTAAGGGTTAGTTTAGGGAGTTTGTGTAGGCTTTATGGAGTTCACGTATGGTTAGGCTTCTGGACTTGCATACATGGTTATATTGTTATGTTGTTTTGATAATGATTATTATTTGGTTATGCAGAAATGGTGTGCATAATGTTTACTGATAGAGCGGGTCGTGTTATAATCGACGAATGCACTTCGAATGATGACATTCGTCGTGTTAGACCAACCACTTATGCACGGGCTCATCGTGCTAAGTGTGAACAACGACGATTACAGAAGCAACAAGCAGAAGAGGCGCAACCGAGAAGCCCAATCAGAAGAGGTCCAACCAGAAGAGGCCCAACAAGAGGAAGCAGATAACAGATATCCTGGTGGTCCGGTTCACAGGTTTGTCCTAAGGACATATGGGGATCACATAGCGACACGACTATGAGACGGTGTGGTAATTTTCTGAATCAAATTAAATTTCTAATAGTTGTGTAATGTGTTTTGTTCCACAAATTTTTAATAGTTGTGTAATGTGCTTTTTGAGTGCAATATTTTTTCCACAAATTACTTGCTGGTGGTATAGGGGAATTTGACTTTAAATAAACCTGTTAAAATGAATAGTTGAATATTTTTTCAAAGCAATCATATATCCCACTTCTGGAAGTGTCATCCAATTATCCATATATTACATGGAGATATCATCCCCTCACCAACACTTGATTGTGTTCCTCTCAATCTAAATGGACATTCACATTTTCTAGTTCAAGTACTCCTCATAAGTTTAGGATTCTTCCAAGGTCTATATTTACCGCTTCTTTCACAACCAAGAATTAATTTTGTCTTTGTTCTTTGTCGTGTTATCGCAGTTTCAAATCTAAAAATGACAAGGACAATTCCATTTTCCCTTCCAACATTTCTAACCCATTTCAATAAATCATCTCGTGTATCAAACATCATGCCGGTGGTAAACACACCAGTTAAATCAATCATAACAGGTTCAACTTTGTCATTCATAGCGTCAAAATTAGGTTCCAAATCATCATACGTTTCTTCAAAATCATGATTCAAATCATCATATATTTCCTCAAAATCAGGTTCTAAACCTTCATACATTTCATCATTGTTGTCTCCCCCTTGATCCATTTAACTGCATCCAAAAATAACATTAATATAACATAAAAAACTCTATATCCTAAACCCCAAAAAATAAAAAAAATTCATAATTTTGAGTCTTACGTGAACTGAATTCATGTACATGTACAGGAACTCAATTCACGTATCACCTACGTGAATTGAATTCAAGTAAACATACGTGAACTAAGTTCACGTAAGACTCACATACGTTTACTCTGATAGAGCGGGTCGTGTTATAATCGACGAATGCACTTCGAATGATGACATTCGTCGTGTTAGACCAACCACTTATGCACGGGCTCATCGTGCTAAGTGTGAACAACGACGATTACAGAAGCAACAAGCAGAAGAGGCGCAACCGAGAAGCCCAATCAGAAGAGGTCCAACCAGAAGAGGCCCAACAAGAGGAAGCAGATAACAGATATCCTGGTGGTCCGGTTCACAGGTTTGTCCTAAGGACATATGGGGATCACATAGCGACACGACTATGAGACGGTGTGGTAATTTTCTGAATCAAATTAAATTTCTAATAGTTGTGTAATGTGTTTTGTTCCACAAATTTTTAATAGTTGTGTAATGTGCTTTTTGAGTGCAATATTTTTTCCACAAATTACTTGCTGGTGGTATAGGGGAATTTGACTTTAAATAAACCTGTTAAAATGAATAGTTGAATATTTTTTCAAAGCAATCATATATCCCACTTCTGGAAGTGTCATCCAATTATCCATATATTACATGGAGATATCATCCCCTCACCAACACTTGATTGTGTTCCTCTCAATCTAAATGGACATTCACATTTTCTAGTTCAAGTACTCCTCATAAGTTTAGGATTCTTCCAAGGTCTATATTTACCGCTTCTTTCACAACCAAGAATTAATTTTGTCTTTGTTCTTTGTCGTGTTATCGCAGTTTCAAATCTAAAAATGACAAGGACAATTCCATTTTCCCTTCCAACATTTCTAACCCATTTCAATAAATCATCTCGTGTATCAAACATCATGCCGGTGGTAAACACACCAGTTAAATCAATCATAACAGGTTCAACTTTGTCATTCATAGCGTCAAAATTAGGTTCCAAATCATCATACGTTTCTTCAAAATCATGATTCAAATCATCATATATTTCCTCAAAATCAGGTTCTAAACCTTCATACATTTCATCATTGTTGTCTCCCCCTTGATCCATTTAACTGCATCCAAAAATAACATTAATATAACATAAAAAACTCTATATCCTAAACCCCAAAAAATAAAAAAAATTCATAATTTTGAGTCTTACGTGAACTGAATTCATGTACATGTACAGGAACTCAATTCACGTATCACCTACGTGAATTGAATTCAAGTAAACATACGTGAACTAAGTTCACGTAAGACTCACATACGTTTACTTGAATTCAATTCACGTAGGTGATACGTGAATTGAGTTCTCGTACACAGACGTCATTTCAGTTCACGTATCTTATGTGAATTCCTAAACTCCATTTTTGTACGCAAAATTAAATCACGTACAGCTACGTAAACTTAAATCATATAACATCTGGTTTTTCTTAAGTTTATCACGTACATGAATTCAGTTCATGTACATGTACGTAAACTGAGTTCACGTACAAAACCCAGATTTTGAAAGAAAAAAAGTAAACTAAAAAACAAAACAACATACATATCTAGTTGAGTGACTTTAACTACAATGTGAAGATGATTCAAGATTATTGAAGAAGATTGAAGATGATTGAAGAAGATTGAAGATGTTAGGTTAATGAAGATGAAGTTGATGAAGATAGAAATGATGAGGTTAAGTGAATATAGAGGGAAGAATATTTTAGGTATTTTAGTTTTTTTTAAAAATTGAAGAGTGTGGAAAGCAAAATGAGAGGTGTGGAAAGCAAAAGTGAAAAAAAAAAAAAAAAAAGAGTTTTAAACATATGTTATTAACTAATAGAAAAATTATTGATATTTATATATATATCATTCTAGAAAGTGTTAAGTTTATTTATATTTCACTAGAGTATTTTGGCAATGAATGGTATTTGTTTTAGTAATTTTAATCTAAATGGGTCACACAACTAGACAATTAATATGCTCAACATGATATTATATCCAGTCTCAAATAGTAAAAAAAGTTCCACCTTTGTGATATTGAACAAAAAAGTAAAAATTGACTAATTCTAAAACATTTAAAATTGTTCTTTTTACACTACTCTTTCATTTATTTAAACTTTATTTTTGCAATAACTTTTTTTTTCTCATTGAACAAATTCCCAAGAAAAGTTTTCAAGTAAGGAACCGACCTTAAATTGGGTCTTTAGTCCAAAAAATAATTAATAAGCCAACTGAAAAAATGTTATACAAACCGTTCTAGATTGAGAATTCCAATTGTATGCGTCAAATTTCCAAGAATCTATACTCAATGATACAGTAGGATGGTAAACCGATAAATCATCTCAATCATCTTTTTGTACCTGACTTCTAAAAATGATTTGATATTAAGCTTACTGGTGAGACACGACTTCCCAAAAAGTCAGTATGTAGTTAGTATGAGGACTAAATGGCTTCGTTTTTGAAATGTCATTTGCGTTATATTAAAGATCCATCCAGCATGAGCGACCATTACAATTGTGAATTGGAGATGAAGAAGGAGATGTAACACACCACTCATACCAGACCTGTTTCAGATTTCATGAAGGAATCCAAATCAATAACATGAAAATGAAAAAAAAAAATGCAACGATGAAGAGATATAAGATAAATGCAGGAAATTATGTGATACAAAAACCAAACCTTCCTAAGGAGTTATAAGGTGGCTTGCCAATATTGGGTGAGGGACTTAAGAGTTGGGAGATAGATATAAGGTGTTCGGTGCAATCCCCACCCACCAACTTTCTAACTATTACCAACGACAAACTTTGGCTAATAAAAAAAAAAAGACATAATGCTAACAAGTGCTTCCACTTGTTAAAAACCAAATAGAGAAATTTCAATTAAAAATGTATTGAGTCGTGTTTTCAATTTTTTATAGTTTTAAAACTTATTATTTTCAATATAACACTTTCATTTTTGATTCCTTGAGTTCCCTAATAAAAAGACCCAAGAGACCACCTTTCTAGAATCAACACAGCGCCAGAAATGAACTTCTAGAATAGAGCCGCGATGCACACAAATTGGCGTCCGTAACGGGAAAAACATGGGAAGCCTGCATAAAACCCAAAAGATAAAATTGTAGGGTTGACTAGTAACAGAGTTAGTTCCACTTAATTTATGATTTAAATACTTGAACATCGTATATTTATATATTGCTCTACTTTCATTTTAAAAAGAAATTTATTTACAATGAAAAGGGAGTATGAGGACAGACCATTGACCTACAATTTACTTGCTTTAAATTGAACAGGCCAACATATCCAGAATCCTGAAATACATCGTCTTGCAAAATAATATACTGAGGCCATAATGTATTTTTAATTAATATATTTGTTCCATTTTATCCTCTAATATATTTAACTTTATCTACTATATGTTGAATTTGAATATATTGCCAACAATCAGAATATGTTTTTGCCTCTATTTATGGTTGAATTTGATTTGCATAACCCAGTAACAACAAATGCCTCTATCAAATTCAACGGGAATATTTTTATTAAAATGTAATAAGTATCAATACTCAAGTTTCTTAGGGCAGTTTATTTTCAAAGATCTACATCCCCAAGTTTGTGATATATGTTCATGTGGTGCAATTGGCGGGGCTGAGAAGGGACTTATTTGGTTGGTGCATACTTATTTGGGACTTATCTTATCCTCTGATCGTGTGCTTTCTCTTTTGTGACATTAATAAAATTTCCACTTTTAACCCAAACTAGTAAATCAATAAAGAGGGTAAACAATGATCAATACCAAGTGTTCAAATTTGGCGTCATGGTTGAAGGTTCAGTTCCAAATAACACACTCTTATATAGAGTCGCATTGAAATATCCAGCAAACCCTACAAAGTGCACAAAAGATCAGCATCAAAATGTTTACAAGATGAAAATTTCTCACAAACGGCTAAATGTACAGATGACATCCTTAAAAACAGCACTACACAACATAGAGAAACTGATAGATATAATCTGGAAGGTTAAAAAAAAGCACTCAATGGTACGGATTATTACTGCTATCCTTAAACTTTCTTTTACTTATTATTACTCAATTCCCATGAAAAGAATTCAATAGCATGAAAAAATTAACCAGAACCTGAAACTAACAAACATAAAAACCTTTCTCCTTCTCGAAAAAGATCTACACACTAAGCACTAACACATCTAGAACGTGGCTAGCAAGAGCACCTCGAACTCTTCTTCATCTTGCATTACCTGCCAATAGCCACTGTCCTGCGTCTCTCTCCTACTCTTCATCTCTGCTACAATATTACTTGTCCTTGTCGGGAGATCTTTTGTATCTAGAGGTAGACCCAACCCAAATTCAAAGAGTTCCCGTTGTTTTATCAGTTCGACATTTTAAACCACATATTGAGATTGTGTCATTTATTGTTTATTAAGGGAAAGGGAACAAAATATTAAACCAGCAAAGGCTATATTGCAATCCGAAAAAGTGACCAAGAGGCAGTTTCTGTTTTTAAAACCCATGGCCATCACATCTCAAGGGAAAGTACCAATCTCATCAAAGTGCCAATATTCACTCCAAACTAATGTACTACAACAAGAAAACCACAAAATGCTTTATACTAATCTTCTAATAATAAATAAAAACCTTTTTCATCATATTGCTGAATTCGTAGTTCTACCATCCCAAACAATCCAGTTTTACTGACTTAAAAAAGGTTACTCAAAAGATATATTTCCAGGGAACAAAACACCTCAAATATATTTCCATCCACTTGTACCTCTATCTTAAAAGTATTGTGCGCAGCATAATTTACCTTCACACTTTATCCTTTATATCCAAATTTAAACAAAAGATCGTATAGTTTAAAGTTTTCACTTTCCCGTGAAACAATAGACCCCAAGGTCTTCATAGATCTCAAACATGGACAACATCAGTATGTATCATTTCTGCTTCACTGACAGCATCAATAACCTTCTTTAACTTGATTGTGAAAGTGCAAACAGATTAAGAAAAGATTGGAGTTTAGAAATTGCATGATTTTAAGAGTAGAATAAAAAAGACCTACATACCATGAACCATTGCTGACCCAGTGTCAGTAGGTATTCTAAATTCCAACTTCTGATACCGCTGGTTGCTTTGATTATCAGAGCATTTTGGATGACTGAAGGTAAAAACCTAAGCAAGTCAAATCAAACCCAAACAAATTCAGCAGAAGCAATTTAATCTCAACTTTCTGAAGCTATTTAAATTTAACAGAAACACTAAAAAATCACGAAGATCACACAGCATTATTGAAGTTATATAGGGTCTCAGATAAAGATAGAAGACTTTGAATTATGATAATGGTTTAATATGTTTGATGATACAAAAGATTAAGCACTACTCCTTATTTATACTAGAACTAGACTCCTAATTTTGATCAAATGGGAAAGAAATTGTGATAATAACTAAGAAATATGAAAACTAATCATAAGAAATAATCTAACATGTTTTAAGATTATATCAAGTTTTATATGATAATTTTATATCTTCTAATAAGCATATAAAATAGCAGAGTAGGTAGATTGAAGGAAAACCTGCTGCGAAGGCGTAAGCCGTGCCACATTGTGTAAATTCACAAGACAAGCAGATTCTGAGTGTAAAATATCTTTACGTGCCTTAGCCTGAAATATAACCACAAGCTAGTTAACTACTAAATTTGCAATGCAAATTTGATAGACGGCGAACTAGAGATATACTTCTTGATATAACTTTGGAGCTGTCAATGGTTGGAGGAAACTTGTGTACCTGTAAGTTATTCATAATTAAAGTCTCAAATATGCTGCAAATTTTTCTAGTATCTACACGGTAGCTAAATAGATTTTTCCATTGAAATATCTTTAACGCTGCTAGCAGAAATGCCCAGTAGAACTCTACGATGATTTATTCATCTACCAAATTAAGAACTCTCTGGATGTAGCAAAAATCTTAAATAGGCCATACTCACAGGTGAGCAATAGAGTTGCTACATAGTACGAAAACTTTAAAACACAAATTGGCATGAATACACAGAGGGAGAGTTTGTTTTTCTTAAAGCAAAAAAAGTCAAAGCAAATTAAAATTAAAACATAATTTAGTGGTTGGCTTGATTTCACCATTTTTCATACAATCAATTCATATTGTTTAGTTTTTCAGTAAGTAATATGACGATCTATCTAGTCTTGTAGACTATTTCATAATAGAACTCCAGCCTTTTCTTTTCTTTTCATGGTTACTCTGCTCCAACAAATCGCTTACACATATTTGCCGATATTACATTCTTAGGAGGAGATATCATACTTAGCCTCCTCAGATGCTCCTCTAAAATGACTCAAACTGCTTTCCAATTGTATTGCACCTTAGTCATCTTTACTGTACAGGTATAAATGAACAAGCACCCACGTATGTTCAGATTCTAAATCCCATCGCTCATGGCCTGACTTCCATCCTAAAATCTAGAAAGCAACAAGCTAGAAATATCCTAAAGAATTTTCTTGAGATTCACTCATCTACCAAAATGTAGGATTAGGCTCCTCTAAACAGTGAACAATTCACTTTAGCGAATAAAATGAGTAATATCAACAGTTGATATACACATCAATGGTTGATATTATATGCACATGTATCACCAATCATGTTTAGTTAATTACAACATCAAATTTAGTCACTTTACTAATTTCTCACTTTAGAAGAGTCAAATCTCAAAATGTACTAGCGTGAACAAGTAATAGTTAGAAAATACTAGAAAAATAAATGCCAATGCATACAAGTCTTTCCATGAATGAACGAGTAATATGTCAGTCAATCTTTATTGTCTTGTACACTTTTTAATAATAAAACTCGAGTTTCTCTAACTTACAGCTTTTTCTTTTCTCCTTTCCGAATCACAGATTCACAAACATAACTATCCAAATATTTACCAAAACTATTAAATTGACATAAACACTAACGTTCATCTGGATGAGCCCCAGTAAATAATAAATCCAACTAATTCTAATTACATGATGCAATGGCTCCTAGAAACATTAGGCTGTATCTAACAAATTGAAGTGAAACTAGGCAATTCTATAATCCTGACACAGTCTATCCAAAGGTGTTAAGGGGAAAAAATGTTAGACATCTATCCAAATTCTATGCTCTTGATGCCAATTGTGTACTTCAGAAATTCATGTCAATGCAGTTAAAGAAAATAATCAAAGGATACTTCAATATTATTCAAAATGGTTATACAAACTTAGTGACTTGCCAATTGTGTACTTCAGAAATTCATGTCAATGCAGTTAAAGAAAATAATCAAAGGATACTTCAATATTATTCAAAATGGTTATACAAACTTAGTGACTTGAAGAAAGCGAGAAAAATTAAGAGCAATAGAATCAAGTGGAGATAATAGAATTTTAGTGAGAGAAGGTTGGGTGGTTCTTGTTACATTCAGATAAAATAGTTCATGTTAAATTATGGTGACCTAACAAAAGGTTGTCTGTATGTATACTAAAAAATAAAATAAAAAACCAAGCAAAAATTAGAAAACCTGTTAACAAAGATAAACAAAAAACTTATGAATTGAAAAGAATTTACATACGAAGATGGTATTGAAATTCCATCTTTCTCTAGAAACCTTTGGGCAGCATCTAGGCTTTCAGGAGACAGCTCATTGTCACCAAAAGAGCCTAAAAAATCACTAACCTAAATTCAAGATAACAACAGTCAGACAATATAAAGAATAACTTTAAGCAAGTGATACTAACAGTCAGCCAGTACAAATATACCAATATGTCAGCTCTTTCAGGGGCACTCCAGTCACGCACGTCACTTGAGACTACGGAAACCGTATTATCCCAGTTGTTTGCCCGAATTAATTCCTGTTCCAACAAATTAAAAATGGTCAAGCCAGTGATTATTCAAAAGATTGAATCCTTATTTTTTTTCAAAAATATTGTTTAGTCAGAGAAAATTTTCAACAACGGGGAAGAAAATCAAATAATTTGTGTAACCAGTCACTTAAACAAAAAGCAGCTTAACAACATAAAAATGTCGAGGCGAGACTTCTTTAACAATGCAAAAACGTAAACTGTGACATAACATCAACCCCCTACGCTTTCGAAACAAAAGCTAAATATAATGTCTAAAAAGTACCAGTAGTTCTATTCGGTGAATATGGACTACCCTATCACAAAAAATATTCCACTGAAAATGTTATATTTATAAACTTGGATTTTTGTCCCTACAAAGTTTCTATTCATTTTTAATACATAGAGAATACAAGATTTGTGTGCTTATAGTACTTAACAAGGACTAAACCACACTAATTTTGTTAAATCTAGGGACTAAGAATGAATAATTTTTTTAGAGAGACTAAAATCAAAATCAGCCAATTTTATAGTGATAAATAAATAAAAAACTTATTAACCCTAAAAAAAATCAAGTTGTAAGATTACACCTATATATTGCTTCTTATAAACAAAATGAAGATTAGGCCATTTTAAAAAAATAGAAATAAATTGAATTTGGCTACTTTTTTAAATGTAACTCGCTTAATTATGTTGACATATAAGTTCATGGAATCACCATAAACAATAGAACAACTAACATCAAGTGCAATGACTGTTTGTGGATTCTTCTCCACGGCATAAACTCTTAGCTTCCGCCCAGTTCTTTCAGCTGCCTGAAAAATATCATTCCAAAAGAATAAGACATTACCCAAATCAACATTTGCCACATATTCTGGTATAAGATCCCACCTTTAACGATGCATGTACAAGACGTCCACGCCCTGCACCAACCACCACCAATACCTTTCATGCCACAAGAACAACAAAATAACTTTCAGAGCTACACAGCATCTGGAGTGGCATATATTATCATAAGCAAACACACACAATGTGTCAAAACAAATTGCAAGAAACATATTTTACCGTGGCGATCACAGACGCCCTTTCATCGGGAACCCTCTCCAGCAATGCTCTACTAATTGCTATCTCGTACTAGCATAAAGAAAGCTACTGGTTAGATTGCAAATGCACACAGAAAGGCCACAACCTTTTTCATATATTTTTTACCTAGGACATGTTTCTAATCCACTGGCTACAAAATAAAAATGTCATGTACAAAGCATGCATAAATTGGAAAAAAATAAATAAAACTTCACCATAAAGAATATAGAACACCCACAACATATGAAAAAATCTCCATTACTATAGTTTTGTGAATACAGTTATAAAAATACTTAATATAGGTCATGTTCTAGAAATGTGTGTCAATATATACACAACTATAGTGATGGAACTTTCCATTTCTTTTGAGAAATGGAGAAGATCCCTACTAGCAAGTGAGTACAAAAAACAGAGGCTCAAGTCAATGTTTCATTAAGCACTCCAAGCAACTCAATTGCTGAACATCAAAGGGTTACATCCAGTTAACCTATGTATACATACGAATCAACTAGGAATTTATAACAATTTCATAGTTCTGTTTTTGGGTTGGATACAACATACAAACAAACGACAAGATAAAGAAAATGATGATTGATACTGCCATACATGAAGATATTTCACTAAATCTTTCTCATGATCGTCATAGCTTATCGCATGTGAATAATTCCTTGAAGGCTGCATAAGAATTGTAAAATTTCAAATCAGTGATATACCAAATTCTAAGACATGTGTACGAAACTAGGACATGCGAGAACATGTTGCATTAAAAAAATGTACCCAAAAAGAAAGTTATAAACCAAATTTGGATACATAATGTCATACATTGTAAAGCTCCCAATGAAAATGTACCTATGAACTGTGATGCTTTAACAATGAGGAAGGTTAATTGACGTTGTTGCATTAAAAACAGATATATAATGCCATACTTTGTAAGATTAGCCCTTAAAACTGTACACTTTATATGTTACTTTTAAACAACTGTATAGAAGTTATTATTGTTTAAATATATAAATATTATTTAAAGAAATACAATTTTATTAATAATGAAACATAATAAATTTATAATATTGTTAGAGTTTTTATGCTGTTGGTATTTTCTTAAGGCTATTGTTGTCTTATATCTTCCTACATTGATATTCAGTAATAACATGAGACTGAGTTAATAAAAAAACATAATATATTAAAGATACATTAATAAACTTTATTAAATTAAATGATTTATTATAGATAACATTTTTGTGTATTTTTTGGCATGTTTAATACACAAAAATCAGAATATGTTTAACTTTTTCTATGTATTGGTAACATGTTGAAAACATACAAAAAAACATAATAGGTATAAATATACCTGCTTATAATTTAAGAATTGTGAATTCTTGGTGAAGTTATTATTGAAAATATAATAGGCTTAAATTATAAAAGTACTCTAGGTGAAGTTATACTGAATAAGTTTATTGCAGACTATTGAAAATATATTTATATTTATTACATATCATGTAAATAGGGATAATATCTCCCATATTTATTTTTGTATTTATTGCCTTGAGCCTATATAAAACAGACTCCGTTGTGTAGTTCAGACACACGGTTTCACCATATGTCTCTCTCATTTTCTCTTATTCAACATGGTATCTAGAGCCTATTAAGAGAGACAACCCTATACCGTGATTACTCTGGGACCCACTGTCCTTCGGTGAGATTTTTTTCGGTAAACCGTGTCTCAATTCCGGTTTACCCTTTCTTTGTCGCTTGTCGCTTTTCGTTCATTTTTTTTTTCCCCAGTAAATCAGTCCATTGTTCATCGCACAGTACTGTTCATCGAATC
>NC_021163.2:59473697-59490393 GCF_000331145.2 Cicer arietinum
ATTGTGATACGAATCTTGAAATACATTAAAGGTGCTCTAGGAAAAGGTCTAATTTATGAAAACAGAGGACATACTCAGATAGTTGGTTATTCAGATGTCGATTGGGCAGGCTCACCCATTGATAGGCGATCCACTTCTGGGTATTGTGTACTTGTTGGAGGAAACTTAATATCTTGGAAGAGTAAGAAACAAAGTGTAGTTGCAAGATCTAGCGCTGAAGCTGAATACAGGGCTATGGCATTAGTGACCTGTGAGCTCATTTGGTTGAAACAGTTACTCAAAGAGCTTCAATTTGAAGAGGCAACACAAATGACATTAATATGTGATAATCAAGCAGCATTGCACATTGCCTCTAATCCAGTTTTTCATGAGAGGACCAAGCATATTGAGATAGATTGTCACTTTGTAAGGGAGAAGATCGAATCAGGCGACATCACCACTAGTTTTGTTAATTCCAATGATCAATTGGCAGATGTATTCACTAAGTCTCTAAGAGGTCCTCGAATCAGTTATATATGTAACAAGCTTGGTGCATATGATTTATATGCTCCAGCTTGAGGGGGAGTGTTGAAAATATATTTATATTTATTACATATCATGTAAATAGGGATAATATCTCCCATATTTATTTTTGTATTTATTGCCTTGAGCCTATATAAAACAGACTCCGTTGTGTAGTTCAGACACACGGTTTCACCATATGTCTCTCTCATTTTCTCTTATTCAAAACAGACTTTATGATATACATATTTTTGGGTTATAGTAAATAATTTTTAATATAGTGTGCATATCAACAATTAGTATTTAATATCTAATTTGCATATTTCACATCCTATTTAACAATAAAAAAAATTCAACACTTATAGAGATATTATTCAACAATACGATGCATAATTGCACAGTTCTAATGTAATTTTAATGTCCTAGAGTACTGTACTATTCTTGGAATTATTCTTTGAATTACAAATAATAATTTAGAAACGAACTAAAATCTAATCAATTAATATAAACATAATAATTTGATGTATTGCTTAAGGAGAACACCCGATTTACAGAATCTTGATTGTACTAATAGAACGCTGCAATATTTATTAAAATTACATTAAAGTCTTGATTAAATATCACAATATTATTTTATCACAAAAAAAGTCATTTTAAATCCTAATCTAGTACACCCCTTTAGATTTTTACTTCTTATATTTGAAACTAAGGAAGTATTTGTTTTGAACAACTTCATCTCAGATAAATATTTTTTAAAATCAACCATTGAATTGAAAATTACTATCATATCTATAAATTTTGACACTAATTTAAAATCATTTATTTTGTCATCAAGATGCATCAAGATTAATGTTATATACAATTATATCAAAATGTGCTTCACTATTCATTTTGATTTAAACTCATTCAATTAAATACATTCATTTATTGAAGGTATTTTATAATTTCTATCAAACCCTCTCTCCCCAAATTCCTGTCTTTGGAATTACCAGTCTGAACATTGGTTACCTTTCAAAGGTCAACTTTGGAGCATTTCAATTTCAAAAGTCATGTCCATTTCCTCAATTGTTTCATATGCCGAAAACTCGAAAGTTTCAAAGTCTATCACTGAAATCCACTCTTCTTCTTATTAACGGTATACCTTTAGTACCCGTTTCTATTAGAGTTGATTGAAATTTTATATGTTGAAAATAGAAATAATCTCACATTGCTTAGTTTTGTAAAAGAAAATGGAGGACAAACCTATATATATGGCTCTAGTTCTTTATTACAAATTGCATCAGTTATACTCTTGTGTGAGATGTAGTTCAAATATTTTCTTTAGAGAGTGTGGGTGTACGGGGGAATGGGGAGTTTGAGAGAAATCTATGTGTTGTAATGACTTTCATATGATGTTATTCTCTGGTTGTCATTAGACAAAGGTCATGGTTTTTTCTCCGGTTTTAAAGTTTCCACTTCATATTTTTGTGTTTTGGTTGTGTTCTTTTAACTTCTCTGTGTGTTTTTTTCAACAATTTCTTGCTCACGACTCTTTTTGTCAGGACTTAGGATCAGTAGAATTAGTTAATAATAATAATAATAATAGTTAGTTGAGGTTGTTATAAGGCTATTTGTATAAATAGAGAACTTATGGAGTTAGAGAGGATCATCTTTGAATATTTGTAATTGTAAATAAAGTATTCTCTATTGTGAAGGGAGGTTAAACCCTTATTGGAGAGATTCTCTCTTTTTCTATCAGTTATCTTAATAAAAGTGTTCTCATTAGAACCCAATTTTTTGAATATTTGTAAGTCCTAACAATTGGATCAAAATTTGTTGATCGTGATTTTCCTATTTTTCAATGTGAGATATGCAAATTTGATTTTTTCAATGCAAAATTACAAACCAAGGAATTTGCGAAGGCTTATAGATTTTTAGAGTCCTAAAGGAACTAAGGATGATGGTGAAACTCCCATTGAAGTTGTACTATGATAGCAAGGCCGCAATAAGTATAGCCCACAATCCTTACCAGCATGAAAAGACAAAGCATATTGAAAATGCTTATCACTTCATAAAAGTATTATGATTTGAAGGCTTTTCATGCTGGTAAGGATTGTGGGCTATACTTATTGCGGCCTTGCTATCATAGTACAACTTCAATGGGAGTTTCACCATCATCTATGCACCAACATGAGGTGAAAGTGTAGAAGACCGGCCTTTGAAAATTTGATAAGCAAGTTGGGCATGTTAGATATCTATGCACCAACATGAGGTGAAAGTGTAGAAGATATTTGTTGAAGTTGTGGGATTTTAGAGAAAAGTAGAAGAGAAAATAATAAGGGTTTTAATATTATTGATAATAGCTTTATGTTAACTTGATTACAAAAGACTCAATACTAATCTCTATTTATAGAGAAACATAGACTCAATCCGAAATCAGGAATAAATCATAATAATATTGAGAGATATCTCTATGATTATAAATTGATCCTAAGAAATAACTCAAGATACTCTAATATAATATAATAGATATTATAAGATATTTTCTAAATTCTAACACTCCCCCTCAGGCTAAAGCTTACTAAGTTTTACCTTGTTACAAGAAAACAATGTTTTGCTCCGCAAAATAATAAAAAAAAGATGGAAAGGCAACTCAGAGATGCAGGTGAGGTCGGAGAAAATTGCTATAAATACAACCTAGTCAGATATCTGGAATGATCATCAACATGAGAGAAATTCATGGCAAGCAATTGAATAAAGCAAGGTTTGTCCTTCTAAAAAACTGCATTTGAAAGCTTCAAACCAATAATATCAAAGACTCAAAATATTTAAACTTGAAATTGCTTCAAGGAGAGAGAGACATGCTTCAGGGAGAGAAAGGCAAGGCCAATACATGTAGGACAAAGATGGGCCAGTGCATCAGGGACAAAATTGCCAAGTTGTATGCATGTGGCTCGAAAGAAAAAAACCTAAAACAGATCTGGAACAAGAAAGGAAAACTCAATCTAGACGACTGAAACGTTATGTCGGAAGGCACACAAACGCGCCTGAACTCGAGGCTGTTGGTGGCGGCGCGTGAGATGAACACGGCGGATCTTGGAGGCACATGAGCGTGAGTGGAGAAACTTTTGACCTAAAAAAATCTAGGTTGTGTAGATTGAGAGATTCCGCACACAATGGAAGTGGTTGTGTCGAAAAATGTTTCCAATAGTGACGGCAGGCAGCAGCAGACGGCGGCGGCAGATCAACTTGCATGAGAGATTAGCAGCGCCTATGACGGCTTTTGGCGACGCGCTTTCGAGCATGACCTGATCTGGAGATGACGACGCTGTTCATAGGAAAACTTGTCGAAAATAGTGGCAGTAACGAATTGAACGGAAAACAAGTGAAACGTGTCGGAATGTTGAAAAAGAGAAACTATGATTATATTCTCTAACTATTGGGAACTCGACAGCGGAATAGAGGCGGGATCATTCAAGGAGGATCGAAATAGGCTCTAGATACCATGTTGAAGTTGTGGGATTTTTTAGAAAATGAGAAGAGAAAATAATAAGGGTTTTAATATTATTGATAATAGTTTTATGCTAACTTGATTACAAAAGACTCAATACTAATCTCTATTTATAGAGAAACATAGACTCAATCCTAAATCAGAAATAAATCATAATAATATTGAGAGATATCTCTATGATTATAAATTGATCTTAGGAAATAACTCAAGATATTCTAATTTAATATAATAGATATTATATCATATTTTCTAAATTCTAACAATATTATTAGAATAATCCCTATTTGATGTTAAGATTATTTTATTTCATGTCTTTTTATGGTTGATTATATCACTCCTAAATTTAAAAAGTTGACACTATGTATTTGTCCTATAAAAAGAGTGTTCGCCCTAATGAAATTATCATCCAGTTTTGCCAAAATAATTTCAACAATAAGTTTTAATACATTGAAACTTAAAAGCTAAAACGTATATCAGTGAGTGAAACGAAACGTAGGACGTATATCAGTGGGTCAAATGCCAAAAACACGCATTGATCTCAAGAAAAAGAATACTATAAGGACCGATAAAGAATACATACTCTTAAGGATGGCTGTAAAATGTCCCGGGTATAAAACTGGCAAAAGACATACGGAAAGAGTCAAGAGGAAGATAACAGCAGATAATGCAACCCCTTTCTATTTAAGAATTGTGAAGATTCATACCTCGGAACGTTCTTGCTCAGAAACAGGGTCCCTTTGTTTGTATATATTACTAACTTGGCTCCAGTATGCCAGTAAAGGCTGTGATTTTGAACCTAAAATCCATTTACAAAATAAAAAATGACAAAATAAAACAAAACAACAGTAAACATCAAAATCTGAAGATTCAAGACTCAGATCTTACATGCATACACCAAATCCCAACTTTCACAGTACATCAATGCAGGAAAAGGCACTTAAAATTATATATATATATATATATTACATAATTAAAAACATAATACAAGGCTAAAAATATACATGACACTTCACTTGGTATTACAATTTAAAGAATTGACTTCTGAATTTATAAGAAAAAAGAATATGACAAGAATAGGAGGTTACCTGCAGCGGATTGAGCACTGGTAGGAACTTTTATTTCAGATATAACGATCTAGATACATGTTTAAAAAAAAGTCGGTATCCTTGGAAAGGAGATAAAGCTAATTTAGTGTATTTAAATGAGATGCTAAATGTGTGGTTGCCATCTATGGAATTGAATGACTGGGACGTTGTGTTTGCAGTCACAGCCTTTTTTTAAGAAAAACAGAAAGAGATTAATAGTGATCAGAAGATTTCAGAATTTCTGAAATCTTTTTCTTCAAACAACATTACTACATCATAAAATCTATTATTCACCTTATTTCGTCATTCATAACTTACTATTAACTCAATATTATGGTTAAGAACTAGGGTAAAATATATTTATTGAATTGAAATATGTTGACAATATATCAGATATATATACTAAATTACTATAAAACAAAATCCCTATTAATACTCTTATACAACTGAATCCCTATACTCGAGGGATATTATTAAATATAGAACAGAAACATATTTTTGACATTTTCCCTCAAACGGGTGAATAGGTGTTCTCCATTCTCAACTTGGATACAATTATTTCAAAGTTGTTGTTTAGCCCTTTAGTTAGAAGATCTACAAGGTTGCCTTGGGAGGGAGATATATGGAGTGCAAATTAAGGCCACTATTGAGTTTTTCTTCGATGAAATGTTTGTCGACTTCAATATGCTTGATTTTGACATGTTGCACTGGATTATGTGCTATACTAATAGCAGATTTATTATCACAATAGAGTTTCATTGGTTCATCCCACTTTCTCTTTAGGTCTTCCAAAATGATCTTCAATTATAGTAACTCGCATATCCCTTGTGTCATTACCCTAAATTATGCTTCAGAACTGGATCTAGATACCATACTTTGTTTCTTACTCTTCCAAATCACAAGATTCCCACAAAGGAAAGTGCAACATCCCGTGGTTGACCTTCTATCTACAATTGACCCTGCATAGTCAGCATCAGTATATGCTTCAAGATCCACATTTCCATTTCGTCTAAACAAGATTCCTCTTCCAGGGGTTCCTTTCAAATATTGCACGATTCTGAGTGCAGCTTGCAAGTGTACCTCCTTTGGTTGGTGCATGAATTGAATGACTAGGCTTACAGTAAAGGCAGCATCAAGTCTAGTATGCGACAGATATATGAGTCTTCCAACTAATCTTTGGTACATTCCTTGTCAACTACAAGGTCTTCTTCTGCATTTCCCAACTTTAAATTTGGATTGATTGATGTACTCGTTGAGTTGCATGTTGTCTTGTATGTTTCCTACATATGATTTGTGACATATTTTTGTTGAGATATGAAAATCTCTTTCTTAGAGTGAGCCACTTTAATTCCCAAGAAATACTTCAATTTTTCAATGGTTTCAATCTCAAATACTTTGGCTAGGTGTTGTCCTAACAATTGTTGCTCCTTTTCATCATCATCGGTCACTATAATGTCGTCCACATATACCAATGACACTGTTACTCCTCCTGACTCAAAGTGTTTGATAAAGAGGGTATGATTTCCTTGGCTTTGTTTGAAGCCTAGACCCACCGTGATTCTAGCAAACCTCCCAAACCACACTCGTAATGATTGTTTAAGCCCATATTGAACCATCTTTAGCTTACAAACAGTCTTGGCAGCTATATGCTCACTGTATCCAAGGCGTAAGTCCATATAAATCTCTTCTTCTAGATCTCCATGGAGGAAGGCATTTTTTACATAAAATTGGTGCAAGTTCCAACTATAACTAGCTACTAGAGATAATATCACCCTAAAAGTATTCGTTTTTGCAATTGGAGCAAATGTTTCCAAGTAATTCACTCCATACGTATGAGTAAATCCTTTAGCTATCAACCTTGTCTTATACCTCTCAATAGACTCATTAGCCTTGTACTTTAAAATGTACTCAATTGTATCCTATAGGTTTCTTTCCATTTGCAAGAGGGACCAAATCCTAAGTAAAATTCTTATCTAGTGCTTCTATTTCCAAGTTCAAGGCTTGTTTCCATTTCATGTCAAATAATGCTGCAGATAGAGAGGTAGGTATAGTGGTAGTGTTCAAGCTTTTGAAGAAAGCTTTATGGGTATATGAGAATTGTTCAAAGCATAGGTAGTTTGATAGAGGGTAGAGTGGCTTGTTGGTACATGCTCTAGTATTCTTCCTAAGGGAAAATGGGATTATGGAGGTCATCATAAGATGGTGACGTGTCTGTTTCTGATTCTAGTGCATGGAAAAATTCATAAATTGGATCACTAGAGTTTGAAGCATCAAGGAAAGTTACCTCATGTAAAGTCTGATTGGACTCTAAGATGTGAATAGATTCAGGAATGGCCTTTATTCTTCTTGTATATACCAGATTATTCTCATATCTTACATTAGCATCATCATTTCCATCTTTCTTAGAATCAATTTTAATCTTAATTTTTGGTTCTAGAATCAACTCATGAAGTAGAAGAGACTCATCTTCCTTACTTGAATTCTCCCACTGAAAATGAGTTTTACCAAAGTAATTTTCGAGTTCATGGAAGGTGACATCGCTAGAGACATAATTTTTGGGATGGTGGATGATAACATTTGTAGCTTTTTTGGGTGGAAGAGTACCCGATAAAGATACATTTTAAGACTCTATGATCAAGTTTTTTTCTATTATCACTATGGATATGGACAAACGACGCACACCCAAATATTGTAGGAGTAAGATTACTAGAGGTGGACACATTAAGGTATAACTAGGATAAGGCCTCCATAAGAGTTTTGAAGGCAAGGACACTAGAAGGCACACAATTTATGAGGAACGAGCTTGATGACTCTTCATCATATGCATATTTTTCATTGTTCTTAGTCTTATTTATATTTTATTCATTAGTTAATTTAAGAAGTTATTTAATATATTTTGTTGATTTTAGTTCTTTGATTTAATGAAATGTTTATTTTTTATTTCCTTGATTAAGTAGAGATTTTTCGTAATTTTGCGTTGTTACTTTGTTTTAGTGCAGTGCTGAATTTTGGTGAGAAATCAACATGAACTATGTGGAGTATTTCAGCCATATCTGGAGTTGTAGATGTCTAATTGGAGTCAAACCAAGTGCAAATGAAAGCTAAGATTCATAGCTACAACTTTCATGAAGACATCGAAGCCAAATTCAGACTCAAAAGAGGAGAAAAATACAGAAAACGTCAACCAGAAGAAGTTGTGCGCCTGAAGCGCAACAGTTGCGCCTGGGGCGCATTTCCGCACTAGTGACACTGTACCGGCGTGTCCGGAGCGCAAATCCTGCGCCTGAGGCGCGCGGCGCACATCAAAACTCATTAAAACGCGTTTTTATCACTTTTTAAGGATCTTTTTTACTATTGTGAAGTTTGGATACTTGTGCCCCAGCATAAAAACTCAAAGACGGCCGTTTCTAACACCATTGGAATAATTTTATCAAGAATCACTCATGAATCTTTCTTGTAATTCTTCTCTAATCTCTATCTTTTCTATCTCTGTCATGAGTAACTAAACCCTATTTGTTAGGGATGAGTGTTACAAGATGAAACCCTTATTTTTATGATTTGATTTCTAGTTATATGAATGAGTTTATTGAATTATTTTTCTCATCTCTGTACTTAATGTTTTTTATTGTTTGATCAACATTAAAACGTTCTACGATTCGTATTTTGAAACAGAAGTGGACTTTAAGAATGTTTAAGATGAGAAATTCATGAATATCACCAGTGCCCATGAGAAATTCTACGATTCGGTTGTATATCATGTTTGATCTAACTAGTGCCCATTTTTTCTTCCGGTGATCCCATTTTTTTGAATAATACCCTCTTTTTGACATAAAGAATTAAGACCATAATTAAAGTAATCTCTGGTATTATCATACCTAATCCTCTTAATACTTACTCCAAACTGATTTACTATCATAGAGAATAATTGTAGAAACATATATGTGACTTCAGATTTTTGGTATTATCAGATTGCAGAAACACATATCCTCTTCATCCCATAACCACTTGAAATTTTTTATTTCCCGTATCATTCTCGGTTTCAATATTAATCACTACTCCTTCTCCCGCCATGGATGAAAAACAAAAAAGAGCAAGTATCTAATCGAAAAAGGTGCGCTTCAAACGACCCGCGGACCGAAATGCTCCGATCTGAAAAGTAACCACCAAAAGCAGACAACGAATCTCCGATTTACAATCTGCAAAAAAAACGTGGCAAACAGCTGATTGGAGGGCAGCACGTGGGTTACACGTGCGGCAGAGTCGCCGGAGCAGTGGCAGCGGATCAGGCTTCGAATGGCGGTGATTTTCTGGGGTTTGGCTGATTTCTTTGAGGCGAGTCTGATGGTGTAGGCGGTGGTGCGATATGGTCAATGTATGGTGGTCAACAATCACCAGCAGTGGTGAGAGATGTCGAAAGTTGTGCTCACGGCAGTGATGGGTGGTTTTGGGACAATGAAGGCGGCAAACAGACTGCAATGAAGGCAGCACAGGCCACAATGACAGTGGCTAAAGTTTACCGCAATATAGACGGCTAGGGTTTATGCGGAAGCGAACCTTAAACCAAGAGCTCTGCATCTTAAGAATTAGGGTAAAATATATTTGTTGACAATACTTCAAATATATATACTAGATTACTATATAACTAAATCTCTATTAGTACTGATATTCAACCGAATCATATACTTCAGGGATATTTTTAATAATAAAACAAAACAGATTTTGACAATTATAAAGTTCTTCAAGAATTTGGATGTTTACCCGTGTATCAAGGTGAAACAAGTCAGCAATTAACTTCTGATGACGCTTTGGAAGGTATAAAGTATTACCACGGGCCTTAGTTAAAAAGATCTTGCATAAATTCATTAAAAATCATTACTAGTTAAGAATCAGCTGTAGCATCCTTGTTACTGAACATGTAAATAAAAAGATGTCCTTACTTCTGTATCTAATATTGCAGCAGTGACTGGCTCCCCAAACCAGCGTTTTAGTGAGTTCTCTGGAGGCAGGACTCTCCTGATAACAAGAACTAATGTTCATGCTTGAGGAAATCAAACTAGAATTGACACATTATTGAAAATTTTGAGCAAGGAGATTTGAGGAATAAAACTCCAAAGCACTTACTTAATATCAAGGGCGACCACCAACTGACTATGATGATCACAGAGCATACGGAAGGAATTCCATGTTTCCCATGAATCAACCTAGAAATCAGGATTAGAGGAGTGGCTGGAAATAAACTAGAGAAAAAGCAAATTAATGTTGAATCATTAGTGTCAAATGCTTAAATCTTCAAGACCGTCCACCATTGGATACTCAGATGAAAATCAACGGAATAGACCCAGATGAACACCGTATGAATCATTAGTGTCATGTCATGTTGAATATCAGATTATAAAAAACATTATTCAATAGCTTTCACTTTACGACAGCAAAGGTGTTTTTCATTCAGAAGAATGTAGTTTCAGGAAGAATATAAGTTAATTATGAAAATATAGCAAGAATTCCCCTTTTGAGAATAAATGTGAATGTGCAACCTCGACTAATAGCAAGATCGAAAAGAATAAGAAAGGATTAAAAAAAGCATAATTACTAACAACTAACAAGACACTTATCGCTTTATTTTAGCACTCTTACTCACCAAAGCATTGGATAATGGACGGTAGTCGTCATTGGACATCCCAACTGGAATCCTAAGCAACAACTTCATCGCACTCTTACTCATAAAAAGAAGTATAAGAAAGTTGAAATGACATTTGTGGAGCACAATAATCAGTCATAAAACTTGAAGTAAGAGTGTCACCTCCATGTTCTTAAGGCCCTGTAAGATTTGATTCACACACTTAGCATAGTTAGCACAAGAATTTCCATCAGGAGTTGGAAGAACGCAATGCTGCAGAACAATAAAAAAAAATTAGGAAAACGTTATGCAGCTCCCAATAAACGAAGAATTGTATTCGTTGGTGACTATAAAGCATGACACATGGCCGGATCAAGGCTTATGTCTATAAAGCAATGACTTTAGACCTCAACAGAAGTTAACTAAGTATTACCGCCTAATTTCTTTTTTATCTAATCTAATAATAATAAAGGTCTCTCATATTAAAAAAAAAAATAAAACAATGTATAACTTTCTTCCTGTACAAAAAAAAGTCCTCTCACTGAAAGCAAAACAATTTCTCTCAAAGTTTACTTTATGTCTCACTCACTCCTGGGCGACCACCCTGGCACGACAGAATATCATTACATGCAGTCTGGAAACAAATATGAATCAGTGATCCTCTTTCATTTGGTAATTTACACCCAAAATAAATTTTCTAACGTTCAAAGTCCTAATCAAACAATTACAGAAGTCCAATGCTTTCTTCCAAGGAAATTTAAAATGAAACATTCATGACTCCAGCAAGATAAGAAGTGGTTTCAAACTTAACCAATAAATGTGTAAAATTGCTCATTCCAACGAGTAATCAAAACCAAGGTCAAAAATACAGATATGAAATTTACTACAATTTGGTTCCGTCATCACACCTTAACAGAGAGATAGGAAGCCCATTCTATTTGTTGTTTCAGAATAGCTTCAGCATTCACCCTAACATTTTCATCTTCTGAATCCAAGTCTAACCATGTGGGACTAATTTTTGCTGAATAAATGCAATAAATCATATCAAAAGCATGACCTGGATTATCGAATCTGGCAACATCCTCAATAAAATTTATTAAAAAAATGAAGAAGGGGAAATTATTATTAATAATGGTGGCATTAATGGCCATTTTTAAAACTATCTCTTCGTGATAGGATTTGAACTTCGTCCTTAAGGTTACAAAGTCAAGCTCTAGAGTTGACACCATGTGGACCGTAAAAATGGATATTGACAAGACAAAAATATACTAGAAAAAACAAGAGATGATTCATGTTTGTAAACATCTATCTTAAAATTAAGTTTAAAGCCAATTTCAATTTTCAACCCAATACAAAAATTCAACTTATTTCACTTCCACTTAATTTTTATGAAATACAGCCAAACATGTGAAAACTAGGATAAAATCCCACCTATGGTGCCCAAAGACATGCAATGTAACAAATTCAGTTTAATTCTTGAGACAAAATAAAACATTACAATATTATCAAGATTAAAGGAAAATAATCAAGTTGACATCAATTTGCATAATAGATTGATTACTACCAAAAGGATTTTTCTGGAAGGATGTTGATGGTATCCTTTGTGCAGTACATAAAATTTAAAATGTTCTTATCTAACACCTAATAAATTTAAAATACAATTTTTTTTGTGGAACTTCAAAGATACAGTTGTGTGATTTTGTTAGACCTTAAATAAATACCATCTAAACTCCTAAGTAGCTTTATAACTTTAAGAAACTAACAGACAACAAACTAGCACACCGAGAAATGTAAAATGAGCATTATTCATTACAGTTCTCATTTTCTCTGTTTACAAGGAGTGAGAGATCTTTATCAAGTAAAATAATAATGGATGAATCATGAAACTATCAAAGTAGTAACAATTTTAAATTATGAAAATTTTGAAATTCATACCAAAAAAAGGAGTAACTCATACCAAATACAAGACCAGCCCATTGACCGTAGGTAACGCCCGTGTTTACCCCAGCATATGGCAGAAGCTGTCGATTGAGGGTAAGAGCTTTATCCTTGTTTGGCGCATAACCTGTATACATCTGAAATTTCAAGAGGCCAACGTCATTTTCCAATTCAGTATAATTCATTCGAATTTAATTTATATACACCGTCAGTGTAGAGAACTTTTACACTGTCAATCAATCATAATCATCGGATCATTAAAAATGTTTAACTCTTATTATAACTGCTGTTAAAGTCATAGACATGATTGATTGTGATGCAGTGTAATTTGTTTTACACTAACAACATGAAAATTAAACTCAATTCATTCATTCCTTTTTTTCAGAACATTTTGTAAGCAAAAAAAGTATATAGTCTTAACATTGGATTTAATTTATATATAGCAAATTAAACTCCTTAACATTAACAACTCAAATTTTCAACAAATAAAAATCACATTAACATCTAAAGAAGAAAACATAATTTGTCTTCAAATTAAAGTTAAACACCTCAGAATCCTATGAGATTGAAATGTAAACTGCATAATCAATCATCTCAACTAAAACCTAAATTTCATGCAAATGAATATGAAGAAAAATAAAATGGAAAGACGAACCAGAGGACAAAAAAGGAAATCGAAGTCTCCATGACGGACATTGATATCAAGAGCACGTTTAACGTCGAAGGAGAACGGTACCTCTATACCGCACAATTGCGCAAATCTATTATCTAGTGCATGTCCGAGAGGCATTTTCACAAACCTTCACTTGCAAATGTGTGAAAAACGGAAAACGAAAGATGGAGAGAGCACAAGAAAAGAATCAGAGAAAGAAAAGAAAGAGAGTTGAAAGTGTGAAATTGCGAACGAGATACTCTCAAGATTCAGGGTCTAACGAACTCGTGATTGAATGAAGCGGGAACGAAGAGTAACTAACCGTCGTTCTTTTACCGTTACAAGTTACAACAAACTACTTGAATCGGTTACGGGTTGTAAGAGCGCTTTCCATTCCAGCTCAGCTTCTAGAATCTTTTTCTTTTCTTTTTGGTAGAAAAAGCTTCTAAAGTCTTCTAAGAGCGACCGTACCATGGACTTTGCATATACGTGGAAGGAGGAAACCATCATATTGCAGTATTTTCAGATAAATCGATGAGATCATGAATAATAAGGTTTAATTTTCAAATTGTCTCTTGGAAAAAGTTTTATTGAGTTGGTAAATCAAGCTCACATAATGCAAAAGTAAAATATTATTCACCACCAAATGGTTATGATTTATTAGAAGTGTAAAAAAAATTATATTGATATGTATATAAATTAAATTTTTTATCATAATTATTTATTTGATTGGTTATAATTTGTATTGTGTAAAAAAAATCACATAAAAAAATGCATGAAAATTAAACACTTTATCAAATGTGTAAAGCTAAATTGTCAAATTGATTCATATATAGGCCCAAATATATATAATTGTTTTTGTCCAAATTTCTTTACCATTTTTTCTGTATAAAAAAAATTGTCAAATTAGTTCATAAATTTAATCATGTACTACTAATTAGGACATTATATTAAATAATTTACTTTCTTTCAAACAAAAAATATTTAATATTCACTTTCAATTTGAATTTTAAACAACTCACTATCACTTGATTACTAAAATTAACATCAAATTTGCATTTTCATCTTTATATTTAACCACTTACTATTAGAAGCATCGATATGAGCATTGTTTGACAGAATCAATAATATTTTTTAAATATTCATAAATTTAGAAACTTTGGTTGAACGCATCATACAAAGTATAGATTAATTATATGGTTTATTTTAAGTGTGTAGGTAACTCAACAATTTGAACTAAAGGTTAAAAAGTTGGAGATTTATCGCATAAAGAAAACAAATACTTACATAACTAATTACCTTTTTTTATTAAATATGTATAGTTAAATTGTCAAATTAACAACTTATTATCAATGAGATTCTTATATTTAGTATCTTATTCTCATTTGATATTTGCATGTAAATACTTACTATCAATTTCATCCCTCATGTTAATATCAAATTTGCAATATGATCTTTATATTTAATTACTTATGTTTTCCAGAATCATGTGTTTTTGAAATATTCATAATCTTATAAACCTATTTGAGAGTCTTCACAACAAAAAAACAAGGATTTTGTGAGGGCCAAAAGCCCTCACAAAGGGGAAGAAGCAGCCACAAAGGGGGAATTTGTGGCGGCCTTAGACAGCCACAAATACGGTGGTCACAAACATTTGTGGCGGCCACAAAGTTTGAAAAGTACGTTGCCTTTTGTGAGGGCAAAAGCCGTCACAAACGTCTGCCTTTGTGAGGGCATAGGCCGCCACAAAAGACAAATTGATTTTAGAAAGTTAAGCCTTTGTGAGGGCCCAGACCGCCACAAATGCTTCCCTTTGTGAGGGTTTAGGACGCCACAAAGGATCATCCAAATTAAAAAATTAATATTTTGTGAGGGCTTAGGCTGCCACAAAATATTAAGTATATTAAAAAATTAATTTTTTAAATTCGAAATTAATACTTTATTATAATATTATATATAATAAATTAATATGAATATAAATTGAAAATTTAAATTTAAATTTAAATTAAATTTAAAATATAATATCAATATAAAATAAATTTAATATATAATAAACTAATCTGAATATAAATTAAATATTTAAATTAAAAATACAATATTACAATTTAATTATCATTTAAATTAAATTTAAAATATAATATTTAAATTAAAATTATAATTAAAGATTAATTTAAATTAAAAATAAATTAAAAATAAATTTAAATTAAATTTAAATTTAAAAATTAAAATAAATATTATATATAAAAACATAATATCAATAATAATTAAAGTAATTACTACCAATCCAAATAAATTAAAATCAATAAAGTAATATAGTTTTTAAAAAAAATAGTTATATTAAAATCAATAAATTTTACTTTATATGTCAATTAGGGGAGCATTAATTAATTTGCAAACAATATAATAAATTAGTATCAAGACTAGCATAATTATATAAACTGATATAAAATTTTAAATGATGTTTTTTTAATAATCAAGACTAACAAAAAATATCAAGACTAACAATCAACAAATTATATTAATATGTATCAAGACTTATAACAAAAAATAATAATATCATCAATTTTAATAATGTTTTTTTAAAAAATAGTTATATTAAAATCAATAAGTTTTACATGTGTTTGAAACTTTTATTTATCATATATTATGTTAACAACATAATTTCTATTTTTTTATAAATAAATCTATAATAACACATATTACTAATCTATATTTTAAAAATAATATAAATATATTTATAATATCACATATATATTTACTAATCTAAATTTAAAATATATAAAATACTAACTTGATGTCGGGTAGTGTCTGACTTGAAGCTTTCACGTACAGAGCTTAGAACACTTCGAAGTAATTAACAACCACTTTCAAAATAAAAATTCAATAATATTAATTACATAAATAACTTCAAATCAAAAATAAAATTAAAAATAAAAAACTAAATATATAATATAATATAAACTTACCAAAATTGAAGCAACGTTGGAGGAATATTTTTTGTAGAGAGAAGGTGGAGAGAAAATTTAGAAGGGGGGTTTAGAGAGAAGTTAGAAGTGAAAAATGATGAGAGGAATAGAGTAATATATATAGGATTTGGTTGATCCTTTATGGCGGCCAAAGCAGCCACAAAGTGTAACAGGTATAAAACTTTGTGGCAGCCTAGGCAGCCAAAAAATGCCAGGTAACTTTATTCTTTTGTGGCGGCCTTTGCAGCCACAAAATGCAAAGGCTCACGCTTTTGTGGCGGCCTTTGCAGCCACAAAGTGTAACGTCCCTTCAGGCATTTGTGACGGCCTTTACCTTCACAAAATTTAGATTTTGTGGCTGAAAAAGCCCTCACAAAAATCTTAAAAATTTAGGTGGATTTTGTGGCTGTCTAAGCCCTCACAAAATCACAACGTTGGATTTTGTGA
>NC_021163.2:59490403-59501420 GCF_000331145.2 Cicer arietinum
GGGCTTAGGCAGCCACAAAATCCACCTAAATTTTTAAACATTTGTGAGGGCATTTTCAGCCACAAATAAAGACCAATTTCAATTTTTGTATTTGTGAGGGCTTTTTCGGTCACTAATTTGTGAGAGTTTTTTTCGGCCACAAAATATTTGTAAAATTGGCCACAAATTAGGGTTTTTCTTGTAGTGCTCACACATACATAAAAACATATCAGAAACATAAAACCCATTTTCCTTCCTTCGTCGCCCCTCCCCTCTTAGGTACAGCACCACCGCACCGCTGCTCCACTGCATAGCACCACCACACCGCTGCTCCACTGCAATACTGTCGTACTGCTGCAACACACCGCACCGCTACATCATCACTGCACCGTTACAGCACCGCCGCTCCACTGCAACATTACTACAGATCTTTGTTCTCGTTGTCTCACCTTCGCTGCCACGACCTGCCACGCTATCATTTTTATTTTTACAGGTTCTTTGTTTCAACCAATTTGTAGCATTTTGATTCAATCAGTTTGAAAAAAAATTAAAGACTTAACCGCACCAAAAAAATCTAATTAAATTGTGATCAGTAGTTAACATACCAAAATGAAAATTTGTGAACTGCCACAGCTTCATTCACAAGAAATCATTTAGGTTTAAAAGATATGGTTAAGTTTGTGAAGTGAAGTGAGAAATTACTATAATAGTAGTTCTTAATATCTTAATTGTTTTTTATCTGTGTGACAGGAACAATATCATAACAATTTGGAAAACTCAAATAGTTGAGGTTGGCACCGCATATGTGATGAAAAATATCGTAACTTGGAAAATTGGTCCTCCATAATTTTCAAAGGGAGAGTATGGAATTGGAATTAATCCAAACATCCCTGACACCTTGCCCTCTTGGCTCACAGAAGCTGATCTTGCTTATTTTGTCTCCAAATTTGAGAAAATAGGCTTCACTAGTGGATTGAACTAGTATAGAAACTTGAATTTTGTATTGCACAATTTATGTAGACAATTGTATGGCACAATTTATGTTAACAATTGTAATTTAAATTTGAAATTAATATTCCTTTATGTGCTTTGATTGAAATGATGATGCTTTTGAAATTGGTTCTTAATGACACTGTTTTCTCACTGATAAGAGAATTGGGAAGCATGAAACAACAAGTTGGGATTTTTAGAAGGATTTCATAGGCTGCCTTGTCCTTGGAATGGATTGAAGAATGTCTGGTGAATTCAAATTGGTGGATTCATATCCAAAGCTCAATGCTTTGGAAAATCACATCCTTAACTTGGAAAATCCATGGAAAGGATATTTATTTATTTATAACTGTTAGAATGGTTTTTGGCTTTTCTCCACCCATTGCTTTGAGAAAAGTTTCAAATAGCCACTGAAAAGAAGGAATCGTTTCATCATATAGCAATGCAGCTCCAAAAATGATTGTTTGCCTGTGATTATTAAGTCCAACAAAAACTCCCAATGGTCGATAATCCTTATTTGTCTTGTACGTAGTGTCAAAAGTGATGACATCTCCAAAGTACCCATAATCATTTATCATTTGTGCATCTGTCCAAAATATATTTGTTATTTGTTCATCAACATCCATTTGAAATTCATAAAAGAATGAGGGATTTTCATTTTCTTGTTTGAAATACATTAATAATGCACCCACGTCACCATACTTTAGTGATTGCTTCCTTTTGGTTCGAAGATAATTCTTAAAGTCTTGTTTTGTAAAACCAATAGTCTCTATTCCACCGACTTGTTTGGACATATATTCATGAAAATCTTTTGGTCTCAATTCAGACTCATCTGCCAATACGATTTGTGATGCTTGTACCTCAGATATGTGTCGATGAGAACGAATCATATGAACATACTCTGGCGGTTGAAGAGGGTGGTTATGTTCAGCTACAAAGTCAACAACTTTATATTTCTCAATCTTCCGAAGTGAAATAACCATACGTGCTTTACATCCTGTTCTAGTTTTTGCTCTATGCTCCCCCTACTGGGTGACTCGTTTGCCAACACCTCGAATACCCTCTTTGAGCATGTGAATCTTCTCGAAGTCAAAATCCCGTCTTTTTTGCTTTTATTTGCATATTCTCGACGAATACCAAATCCAATTCTTTTACTGTATTCATTATAAAATTCATAAGTCGTCGCCTCAGATCCAAACTTCATTTCCATGTGTGGTTGGCTATTGCCATTACTTTCTGGCACAATTTTGTCATGGATATTGTTCACCCAGTTATCTACACAGTCAACTGGTGGATTTGATGATGGATTCATGTTTTCTGAGAATGAATGTTGTTATCCTATTAATATTATTTTGTAAACATGTTGATGTAATGAGAACCACATGGGAAGAACTATAGAAATAAAAAAGACATGATAAAAAGATTGTAAAAGATTCGACAAAATCAACAACAATGACTTGTAAGATCAAAAGAGAAGAGATTATTTAAACAAACACTTGTAGTAATATTACAGTGGAGCGGTGGTGCTGCAACTGTGTGGCGGTGCTGCGGTGGAGCGACACCGGCACGACGAAGAGACAGAGAGGCGACTGACACGTCCCGTATTTTTTTTTTAAAATGATATAATAATAATAAAACCAAATTTCCTTTTTTTTCCACCTCATTTTCTAATTCATTTTTCCTTCCTTTTCTCTCTCTCTCTTCCTCGACAGAACACTTCCCCTCCCCCCATTTTTTTTTGTTGTTGTTTTTTTTTTCATTCCCTTCTCCTTGATTCTTTTCTCTCTTTAATACTCAAACCATCAACCATTAACAAATGAATTTAACATCCTCACAACCATTGAAAAATGCTCTTGGTTAGGATTTTTGAGTTAGGGTTTGTGCCCTAGAGAAAAGGGTACCCACCTCATGAGAGTTGTTGATTCAAACTCTTTGAGGTAAGTACACAACTCTAATCCTAGTATGAATTCATAGAAAAATGTAGTTTTGTTTAAAAATATTATTTTTGTGCTTAGGGTATATTTAAACAATTTTTAGGGTTTCCTAGAGTTAGCTAAACTTTAGAATAATTTTTCTAAAGTCTTGTAAATATTTTTTGATACTCAGATTTGTCAGCTGAGATCATGTCGGCTACTCTGAGAGTTGTTGGAGAGCAAACTTAGACGATTCTCCATAGCTGTGAGTTGACGACGATCATCGTCATATATTTTTATAAGCCTATTATTACTATTTTACTTGTTTTTTATATTAAAGTTTATTAAAAAAATTGGGAAACATAACCTTTGAATTTTATCTCAATTTCGTCAATTATTTAATTTAATGGTTTTTGTTATATAATATGTTATTAGTTGGATTTACGTATGAGTTAAAGTTTTTAAATATTGATTTCTTATGCGATTGAATATGTAAAATTTGGGGAACACAACCTTTGAATTTTATCTCAATTTCGTCAATTATTTAATTTAATGGTTTTTGTTATATAATATGTTATTAGTTGGATTTACGTATGAGTTAAAGTTTTTAAATATTGATTTCTTATGCGATTGAATATGTTTAACATGAATTACGATTAAATGATTTTAAATACGTATTTTGATAAATCTTTGTTATAATTATTAAATCGTTAATTGCGTTAGGTGCACCTAGTTACTTCGTTGTGATTAGGGAGAGTTATCCGTTAGATGGAGCCGCCCCTATGAGAAATATCGCCCGTAGGAGGAAAGGGCTATCGACGAGATGTAAGCTCCCTAATTGATACGTAATGATGCGTTGCGGGAATTGAGAGGAGAGAGTCATCCGTTAGATGGAGCCGCCCCTAAGGGAAAGGCCACCCTTAGGAGGAAAGGGCTATCAATGAGATAAAGCCGCCTCTTGGTTCTAAAAATTTGTATTGTTACTTGTTTGATTTTTATGATGATTTTAAGGTTGTTCATTTTGATTTCGTTTCGTTATTCGCTGGATTTTTAATATTTCTGTCAAGCGATTAAACAGTTATTCGTGCCTTTTGTGTTTCCCTTCTAATTGATGGTGGTTGTTGTCTCCTCACTAAGTCTTTGTGACTTACCCCTTTATGTTGCTTTTTTTTTTTTTTCCAGATTCGCAAGCAGCTGAGTAGGAATCTATTATTTGATTCAAGTCTCAACATACTTCTTTTTTGGTAGGCCTCGTTGATCGAGGACCATTTTTTGTAACATTTGTTGAGTCTATGTAAATTGCAGCTATTTTGGAGTCTAGAAAGTCTATTTAGTTTTTTTTTTGGGAAGTGTATTAAGCAATTTGATTATGTTATTTGAATTATGACTGGATTGAAAGCTGAACAAGGATTTTACAAAATTTGGTAATGTTGAAGTTACAGAGGATACTCTGTCGAAATTTCGAGAAAAAACATATATATATTTTTAAATGGTTAAAGAGCGATTTAGTTGTTTAATTGGTAAGTTAGTTGATAGGCTTGCCATGCTAGGAGTATAGCTTGTGCGCCGGTCACGTCATTAAATTTTTGGGTCGTGACAGCGACGAAATTCCAGTACAGAACCAAATTGATCAATTCCAGTACAAAATCAATTTGATTGAATCAAAATTCCTTTCTATTTTCATGGCAACGACATATTGTCTTTGAAAACATTAGCAAGAACTGTAAAAGTTTTGGCAAAATAAAAAAGACATGATAAAATAGTTGTAAAAGATTTGGCAAAATTAATAAGAATTTGTAAGATCAAAAGAGAAGAAATTATTTGAACAAAGACCTGTAGTAATATTTCAGTGGAGCGGCAATGCTGCAACGGTGCGGCGGTGATGTAGCAGTGTAGAATGTTGCAGCGATACAACAATGGAGCGACGCCGGCACGACGAAGAGACAGAGAGGTAAGCCACACGAGGACGAAAGGTGAACTTGCGATGGGAGGGGCGACGAAGGGAGGAAGTGCGATGGGAGGGGCGGCAAAGGGAGGAAGGAAAAGGGGTTTTATGTTTCTAATGTGTTTTTATGTTTTTATTTTAATTAATTAAAACTGATTTTTTTGTATTTGATAAAATCTCAACCATTGAAATTTTAGTTGCCACATGTCACTCATCTAAAAAACAAACTTAACAAGAAATGGAGACTAAAAAATGGAGGAGATCTGATCTCTGTTCTTTAAATCTTGAGACCTACTTTAACTTTGATGAGTCACCCAAAACATAACTAATTTAAAAAAAAAAAAAAAAGTAACCTATTTTACATGAGCCTTCGTCCAACAACACATACTTTTGAGGGTATATTACTCTTCCAAATCCAATTTAAATCTTCATGTAAGTGTGATACAATGTTGTCGCATAAATGACTTGAGATGAGTCTGCGAAGTCCAAATCCTTTTATCTTCGTTTGACTCGATTTTCACCTCCACGTTCCAAATTACGAGACATTTTACATTTCACTTAAAATCTCATTTGAACTTTTTTTTAAATTAAAAAAAACTAAAAATCATATTTAACTAAAATCTTAACTTAAGTTTTTCAGATAATTTTCTATCAAATAATTTAACAATAACTTTGTATTTATTTATTACATCACGTTACCTATTAAAATTAAATTTTTTGAAACATTAAAATAAATTTAAATTAAATTTTTCATAATGCATTTATCTTTAGAAATTTTTAAATTTTGAATTTTTTAAAACACGACTTAAATCAAAGATTCTTAAGAGATTGGGTCATAGGGAGAGCGCGACATCCGGAATGTACATTATGCATTCTTAAGAGACTTAGGCACTACATTTCAACTCAAAACCTTAAGGCATTAGATTTATGGGTCATTCTTCTTATACATCAAATATAGCCTCCATTCCTAGTCAATATAGGACTAACCACTCATAATTGAATTTCAATCGGTTTAACATAACAAAATAAGATGAAAGAAATCTAGAAAATATTAGATGGATTAAAATAAAAATTTGATATAAAGAATTAACGTGTTTAATATTTATAATTTAAATTATTAAAATAGAACTTAAAAAGTCATAGTAATATATATCTCACTTGTGACTATTTTCTGATAAATGAAATTCTTAATTTCTTTTAAAAAATAGAGATGATCTTCATACTGCATTTGCTACTTAGTTTTGTTCTTTAACAAACCATTTACTACTTAGTTGCTTTGTTAAAATTGTTTGCATTTCATTTTTCGGTTATTATTCTTACCTTTTCATAGTTTGCTTCACTTTGGTCACTATTTTCACCTCATTTATTCAACAAAAACGAGTAGACAGCATGTATAAACAATAATATTTGTATGGTACCTTGACAATTCAATTAAGTTTAGATATAATAATTGTATCTAATTAAAATAGTCTCCCCCTCCTAATTAGTCTAAGAACTTAAGTTCTATATACACATCCAAAAGAGGAAAAAATATCCCCTTGCAACAAAAAAGAAAGAATATATTCATCGATAAGGAATCTTTAAATTTTTTTTTTAAAACAACTATGTAACTGAAGCACAATAAACGTGCTTAGAGAACCATTTAAATATATTTACATTTAAATTTCAGTTAATTGTTGGCACCATGCATTAAAAGTAACTTACAAAAGTACCGAACTACTGATGCAAACATATTGGTTCAAGTTCGACTAACTTGAGTTGCTTACATAACTCCAACATCAGAATTAGATTCACCCTTATTTCCTTCTTCTTGTTCTTCAAAATAATCCTCCCGAGCATTATCTGCTAGCATAAGCGCAACCAACCAAAAGAGAGATGAATCAAGAGATAAAAAAGCACCACCTCCCAAGAGACCGGTTTTAGCTGTAGGGCATTCGTAGTTGACATCAAGATGCACATTGCTTGTCAAGTGAATCTGTTCGGTGATTATTGGCCATAACAAGAACATTGCAGCTAATCCAGCAGTAAACCTGGTAAATATGGTTTGAATTTTTCATTTATAAAAAAGAATTAATGACAACAATATGTTACACATTGTGATTTAATATATAGTTGAAGCTTTAGTCAAAAAATATAAATAAAAAAAGGCTAGGAAATTAACAATACTTACAACGCAATGTTGAAGAATGCTGTGAAAGAAGTGTGTTTTAACAAAACCCCTTGTGGAACAACCTTTCCTTTGTAAGGGTAAAACAAAGATAGATACCCAACAACAGTGGAGGCAATAAGAAATATTACCGAAAGACACCCCAATGCAACAGTTGGATCAGATGGATAATTGCACGTGACAGAGACACCGTCATTACCACGTACTGGTGTTCCCGCTGCAGGCTGTAATTAATGTAATTAACAACAACAAAATTCATGCATTGTTAATTCATTGTTATGTACATGTAAATATAAAATTATTTTCCCACAATTAAAATAACAAGTTTCTAATAAAAATTTCATCTTATCCTTTAAATTATAATTACTTAAAATTCCATATTCCACATGTTTGTTTTATTACCTTCTTGTTTTCTGCAATAACCCCGAAAAAGAAAGACGCGACGCCAAACGCTGACACAATCAAGGACATCTGTTTCACCGTGGCGGCCATTGTGTCCTACAAGATAGATATGCAGATTGAAATGATTAACAAGATATAAGCAACATTAAGACAATGGAATTCATAATGCGTACCTGAAATGTGTAGAGCGAGAGGGAGGGAGAGACAAAGTGAATGTGGCGATGTTTGCTTTCTTCTCTCTCGCTAGTTTTGTTGTGGGGGAAGGGAACACACATAAATTGATGATTAGAGGAGCTAGAAATTCGGGTGCATTAACTTTGTTTAGATGCTAGCAGCGATGACCGTTATTTCTACAATATGTTGTTTATGTAAAGACGGATTAATGTTTATTTTTGAAATGAAATTATTTATTGAAAAATATTGTTCATTATTTGCATATTTTTAGGAAACAAAATTTTGTGCGGGTTTATTATCTAATTTTGGCATTTCCAGCAAAAAAATTGTATGGTGGAATGATATTTCACTTTTTATATTATCTTCTTAGTTATAGATTATCCTTATGTACTTCAATTTGGTTGTTGCTCCTCTACTTTGTATTTCTTACTTTATTTGTATTAATAATATGTGTTGCATATTATTGTTAGAGTTGGCGGCGCTTGGTCAGAATGGTTGACACTAGTGATACTTTCTGCACCATTTCTTTGAAAGAAAAAAACTTCATGATGCATAATCAAATTAAACACTTCACATGTCTCCAATTATGTATCAGAGATTAGGTCACAAACAATCATTCATCACCAACTATGAACATATAACACAAACCACAATATTAACTATGAATATAAATATGCTTGAGGCATGTGAAGGCCTATTGTTCTCGAGGGTTTACCTAACACCAAAATCCTTCAAGATTTAACGGACTCTTCATAGAGAATCTCGAGTAACAGAACTACCGAAAAGTATTATTGTTAACTCACATAAAGAGAGAAGAATGAATGAAAACAACTTCAAATTTAACGTAAGTATGTGGAGGTTTAAATAAATATGAAAATCATCTCATGTCACTAGCAATGTGGAACTTGGTGTTTTAAGTTTTTAAAATATAAGCAAAAATTTATTATAAAACATAAAAGAATATAATAGAGATATAATAATATTAAAATTAAAATCTCCCTAACATATCCCAGCATTCAGATTTACTATAATTGAATTCTGCTAGATCCACCATGGAACCAAACAAATTAGAAAATTTCATTAAAATCACTCATACAGGGTGTCACTATGGTTTGAGTTATTCTATTGTGTTCATTGAACTAGTGGAAAGTTCCACCGTGTGTTAATTGACCTCTCCAAAGCAAAACAATAAATTGGATATATGATGTCACTATGGCTTCCATATTTTCAAAACACACATTTATTTTAGACTTCAAATATGGTATTGATTTATTCTCTTTGCTTTATTTATAAGCAAAAGTTATTGAAATCTATCCATTAATAATGATATATAAATTAAACAAGAAAATAAATGAGATTTTTAAAATACGAAGAAGAAAATTTGAGAGAATTTATTATTGGATAAGTAAATTCTCTCGTGTGACATAAGAGTCCTTTGAAATATTCACCGTTAATTAACAAGAAAATCGAAATGAGATAAACAAATATTTAAATTGATGAGATAAAATAAAATGGAGTGGTGTGAAATGAGGTTTCATTGTTTGTATTTAAAATAAATAAATAGAATGAGATATTATGGAATCCATTCCATCTCATTTCTCTCATTTTTATTCTCTCCCAATTTGTGGTTTATAGGATGAATTTTTTCAATTACAAAATTATCCCTAGTATATTTTTTAAACAAAACAAAAAAAACACCTGCACGACAGGGTGATGTTTGTGGAAGACGACGAATTGCTAGCGATAATGACACCCTATTGTTAGTTCCTTTTTCTTCGAAGCTACTCTTTAATTGCATACCCATCTTCTCCTTTTTCCAATTTGGATTCTTTAACGTGGTTTCTTAAAATCCTATCACCAACTTCAAGTTCTCTCTTGTCATTTACTGGGTACTGTAGCTTTTATTTATGACTATAATATGTTCTTTTCTTAATTCACATTGTATCCCTTTTTTATAATTTTAATATAAGCGAAATTTTAATTTATTGCATATATAAAGGAAAAAGTGGAAAATAGTGTCTTTAATCTACATAAAGTGTTTTGAATATAAAAAATATCTACATAGTGTTGTTTAAACATTAGAAAATAAAAGTTTATGTAAGGGTAAAAATAGAATAAACAAGTTATAACTCATTTTATTACGTCAATTTTTCAAACAATGGAATCATGACTTAAGGATAGATTCATTTTAAAAGATTCAAAAGGAGCCTTAAGGATAGAGATTAAAAAACATGAGAAAATATGAAGAAAAAGTTGAGAGAATCTATTCACCTAAGGTTGGGGAGTGAATTCTCTTATCACATGAGAGTTCATTAAAATCTCTACCATCTTTTGTCAAATAAAAAATAAATAAATAAATAAATAAGATCTAAGGGTGAAGAGTTTCAAAACACAAGAAAACACAAGGGAAAAGCAGATTCACAATAAAGGTTGTGTTTTAACTTTAATTTAATTAAATTGTTAAAAAAAATGATCAACATGACATGTTAAAATAATGTGTTTTAATGTGAGTGTAAAATCACATTTAACTTCTAGTTCATTTCTTTTTCTCCTTATTATAACACCGTTAATACAAAAAATGTTACTAACAGAATATTCTTTTAACGAGTAAACATTAATTTTGATAACTAAATATAAGATACGTCATCACAATAATCTTTAATATATAATTATTTTGATCATTAAATATGTCTTTAGTTGATTAGTTAAAATTTCAAATGTGTTATTTGTTTGTCAATTTAATCATTAAAATTATTAAGAAAAGATATACGAATAATGTATTTGTAATTTTGCTACATCATGTGAAAGTGTTTCACACCTTAAGAGACCAAAATATAATTTTACTCTTCTTTTAACTTTATCTTTAAAACACTTACTTTAGAATACTCACTAAGTGCATGTTTGATTTATATTTTTAAATAAATCAAAATTGATTTAAGATATGCATAATTAATTTTGACATTTTATGTTGTTTTCGAGTTAATTTCACCTCAAGAAAAAAAAATAAAAATGAATTATTATCACGTCTTTTCAATAAAATTATACTCCTTCTAATTTTAAATATAAATAATTTTAAATTAACAAAATTGATGTATTTGATAAAAAAAAATTAAATATACTAATTTTTACTAACACAAAATCACTTATATTTAGGGTTAGAGAAAATATATACATACAGTCATAGTATATGCATATACACACACCAAATGGGAGAGGAAAATGTGATAGAAATATAAATCTGTCGAAAAAACCCAAATGCCTAAACTCCACCTAGAAAACCCTCTACAGAAAGTCCACTAATTGTAAACTCATTATTGAGAAAATATTTGTAAACAGTATCCCACAAAATTATTATTTTTTCAAAATTCGTCATAAAGTTTCGAAAAAATTGAAAAAGAAATCAAGAGATATCAATTTTTTTGAGAAAACTTTATTATATATATATAT
>NC_021163.2:59501551-59546033 GCF_000331145.2 Cicer arietinum
GAGAGAGTTATATAATATATATATATATATATATATATATATATATATATATATATATATATATTATTTTTTTCTTTTAAACAAAAAACAAATTAATTTTTTTGAAATTTTGGAGAACAAAAAGTTTTCAAAAATATTATTTAACCTACAAAATTTGAATTTTTTTTATTTCAATATCTTTTTTGTTTGTTACGCAATTTCCACCATTTGAAAAAATACAAGGTTGCTTCTCCGGCTAGTTTGTATTTTTTTTCTTTCTCATTTTAATATTTGTTATTAATTATTTAATAAATTAAAATTAATTAAATTATTTAAAAGTAAAAATACTAATAATAAAGTAAAATAAAATACATTAATAAATTATAATTTAATTTTTTTATTATTATTATTATAATAAATAATTATTAAGATTATAATAAAAATAATTATAATTAAAATGATTAAACTATATTATAAATTTCAAAGAAAATATATTAAAATTGAAGAAAAAATACATCAAATTTTAAACAAATAATGATAATAATTAAAAAATAAAAATAAAATTATATTAATAACATAAAAATAAAACAAAATATATTAAATTAACAAAAAAAAATACATCACATTTGAGAAGAAAAAAACATCAAATTTATATCATAGAACTATTCGCTAAAGTTCCTCATAACGACGTAGAAGGATACCGAAAAACAATTGATCACATGATGGTTGATGAAGTAATATATTCATTCAGATTTATTTGAACTTTTTAGATATTTTATTTTTTAAACTTGTTATAATTACTTTACCTTATTTTTTACATATCAGTTTTATTGGAGACCTTATCTCGATTCCAACATGAAGTTTCCAAAGAAGGGAGAGTCACTTGGACTACATGTACCTATATGTTTTGTTATCATATTGTTGAAAAATATTATATAGATAGAGTCACACTTCAGCTCGATTTTCATCAGCAAATACTACAACCACCATAAAACATGAAAATGTACCACAAGATCGACATGAGGCGTGGGATTGATGATAATTGAAACTGGATTTGGAGGGAATAAATTAAACATTGAAATGAGCGTCATAATTACGTGTTGCAAGGTAACATTGTAGAATGTGTTTTATGTTATAGCACAAAATATATGATTTGATTTAGACAACACACCAAATTATTTATATCTGTAGAACAATATATCTGTGATTCCCATTACAACCTCTGTCATATCCTCATGTGCAGTCGACCTCCCAATCAACCCCACAATAACAAAATATAGCAGAATCGTCTTTATCATCACTTCGCCTACACATCTCTACTGAAGTTCCATGTTATGATCCACGATCGACTCAGTATTACGTTTCGTCGATGTCAGAAATATGAACTCTCGATTATCCGACAAAACGTGGGTTTTTCTATAATTTGTTTGGAACTCAATGCACAACTCTTAAGTCAGTTTATGTTGTGTTTGATTCCATGTATAATTCTCAATCTCAAAATTTTATGAAAGCAGGTAAAAATGGTTATAATCTATCTACAACTTATATTGAAGAAAATGATTAAAATCAGGATGAACCGGAAGAACCTCAACTCGTTTAGAGAGTTAGACGAGTTCGACGACATCCTAGATGTAGGACTGGAGGTCATTTAGGTGGACATCATTGATATAAATTTGATAGTTTTTTTCTTCTCAAATGTGATGTATTTTTTTTGTTAATTTAATGTATTTCATTTTATTTTCATGTTATTAATATAATTTTTTTAATTATGATTATTATTTTTTGTTTAAATTTTAATGTATCTTTTCTTTAGGTTTAATGTACTTTCTTTGAAATTTATAATATAATTTAATTATTTTAATTTTAATCATTTTAATTATAATCATTTTTAATTATAATTATAATAATTATTTATTATAACAATAATAATTATTAAAAAATTAAATTATAATTTATTTTATTTTATTATTAATATTTTTATTTTTTAAATAATTTAATTTATTTTTATTTATTAAATAATTAATAACAAATATTAAAATAAGAAGAAAAAAAAACAAATTCATAGCAGGTTGTCCCCGACAAACCAACTTTGTATTGAGTTTTAAAAAAAAATTCTATTAAATTTAAAAGTAGAACAATCTTACAATATTTTTTAAAAAATGGCAATTACGTAATAAAAAAATAAAATATTAAAATAAAAAATCCACAAAATTTTGTTAGTCTTTTAGTTTTTGAAACTTTTTTTAGTGCGACCTTCTAACCATTAAGTTTTTTTTGCCCTTTCATTCTGCTGATTATGGGTGGACATTGGGTCGGTTCGAGCGGGTTCGGGCCCAAAAATAACAACCAGCCCAAACCACGGGTGATTAAAACAGATCCAATGCAATTCGCCCATGGACTCGGTTTGAACGGGTTCACGGGTTTTCGGGTAACACGGGTGGGTAAATTCAGTTTGGACCAATTATTAAACCATTCAAATATCCAGCCCAATTGCATTTTGTTTTTGTTTTTCCTGTGATACCCAATTTTTGGGCCTTTTTTTTTACCCAGTTTAAAGGCAATTATTACACCCATTTAATAAACTTTGAATTTATTTTTTCATTCCTTTTTGTTTATTTAAATATATTTGTTATTTTTCTATTACTGGGTTCTCCATTTCTATTTATGGGTTCTCCAATCCTTCTCCATTTCTATTTATGGGTTCCAATCCTTCTCCATTTCTATTTATGGGTTCTCCAATCCAATTTTGTCATTATATATGAATCAGCTACAAATTCAAATTTCCAGATGTTATTAAGCATACAACAATAACCTAGTCTTTTATATGACAAATCAATACAGATTACAGGGATGAAATTATAATTCTCTTTCAAATGACTATAATAATATTATAAATCAATAAAAATTATTAATAACAAATAATAATACAAATAAAAATTGATGAAATTGTAATTTCCATGAATCAATTTTGTTGATTTTGATGCCCAACTTGAGAAACAAATAACAAATGTAAGTCAATAATTATTAATAATTAGGACATAAAATAACAATAATCAAACTATACTTTTCTAAACATATTATCCTGTTTTTCTAAACATATGATCTTGTTTTTCTCTTCCATGCTCATAAAAACCTAATATTAACTAAAATCTTTAAAAATATATACACATATAAATGGAAAATAAAACCTTAAAAAACTCCTAAACACATTTATTTAACCCAACTTAACAATAATGTACAGAAATCATAAAATACTAAAAAGAGAAAATTTTCAAAAACTCTAAAAGATCCATTATATAAAAAACTTTCAGAAATCAATCCCCAAAATAAAAACAAAACTTCAACAAAGAAATCATGGCGCGCTTAGTAGATTCATTACTTTAAGATCGTTAAAATCAAAAGAAGTACTCATATCATATCATGTTGCATGTACCTATATGTGTTTGCAAAACATCTTTTCTTCATTAACAGTTGATGAGAAGAAAAAGGGGAAAAGAAAGAGGGCATTACCGTCGACGGAACCAATGGCTACGTTTTTATAGTTAGAAACAAAAATGATGGAGGTAGGTTGAGGCTTTGCACATGAGGATTCGGTGGTGGTGGCTTCGAAACAGAAACGGTGGAGGTGGTGGCTTCGAAACAGAAACGGTGGAGGTGGTGGCTTCGAAACAGAAATGGTGGAGGTGGAGGCTTCGAAACAGAAACGGTGGAGGTGGAGGCTTCGAAACAGAAACGGTGGAAGTGGTGGCTTTGAAACAGAAACGGTGGAGGTGGTGGCTGAAGTAACAATGTCGATTTACAAGAAATGGGGGTTTGAATTGTAAATATGCCTTTTAAAAATTCCTGTTAAAACTTAAGAAAATAACTCAAGAATGATCTTGGTTATGAAACAGAAAACGGAGAACGTTCTTGGTTTATGTTATAAAACAGAGAACGTTCTTTAATTAGCAGAAAATCAGTTTATATTTTATCTCAAATGATTAATGCAGTATAATAAAGAAGGAGAAAGGAAAGAGAATACCACACAAAGATTTATCCTGGTTCACCCAACGTGGGTTACGTCCAGTCCTCACACTATGAGTTTTCCCACTAAGTGTTTAAAATGAAGAACCTTCTTAATCTTACAACACCTAGAATAAATCAACCTTGATCTATTTCTTTCTTAATTACTTTCCACCCAGAAAGCAATCACAACACCTATCTAACCTTGATAGGAAGCAATCTCAAACAAACTATAAAGAAACTCTTATAGTTTGAGTTTTTACAAATGATTGAATTTTACAGAATCTGATATTGCTCAACTCTTGTTTGAGAATAGATTCTTTACAGAGTATCTAATGACAATTTCGCAGCTGATATGTGAATGTGCAGCAGTGGCTGTTTCGCGAATTGCAGAAAATGATGTTGCCTCTGTTTTGCAGAATTTCAAGCTTAAGTGTGATTGTATAATGTTGATTACTTAGCACTTGAATTTCTTGCTAAGAACTGAGATAATGGCCTTCTATTTATAGGCTGGAGATGTACGAAATAGCTGTTGGAGAGGCCATGCTTTTTTGACTAAAACATTATTTTTAGAATAAAAATAATACTTCTTTGAAAACAGCTTTTTGACTTTTGATGTTTTAGCATTGAAAGCATTTATGTCCTTTCTTTGACATTTCTTCATTGATTTTGGATGGTACATTATCTGTCTTGAGTCTTGAGTGTAGCTAGAGGAGGTTGGAAAAGATTTGAAGCGAATTGCAGACTGAAACAGAGAGGATGCAAGGCTGTTGTTGATGTGTAGAAAACGGAGAATGATTAACGTTCTTGGTTTTATCAGTTTGAACGTTCTTGAGCTTCAATAATCATTCTGGAGTTCCCGTTTTGAATGTTCTGTATTTCCTTTGTTCTTGTCTTGTCATATACCCAGTTTGATCAAGTTTTCTTGACATTTGAATTTTGGAGTTCTTAAGCCGTCATGACTTTTGTCCATGTTTGAACTCTTTGATCTTTGCGATCAAATATCCTTTTTGAGTCTGGATTATTTGTACTTGTTCCTTGCCATGTACTTGTTAGATATGAATGATTTTCAGAGCAGATTCTTTGTTAACGATGTAGATAAACTTTGAACAACATGCTGTGATAGATAGTTCGGTGAAGCTGAAGATCATTCTCTGTTTATGATGCAGAATGATCTTGTTGTTGTCTTTTCTTGTATTTGCTTGATTTTGCTCTTAATCAAAACCACTCAAGAACACAAGTTAAATTAACATAACATTTAGAATCATAATTAACATTCTTAATTAACCTTTGTTTATTTTCATCAAAACTTTAAAATAGAGAGTTTGTCTCAACAGTGGCTTCGAAGAAGAAACAATGGAGGTGGTGGCAGTTTAGTGAAGAAGGAGAGTTGAGCCGTCAGAGTTTTAAGGTTTGGTTTTAGTTAAATGAGATTCTGAATTTGGGCCTCTTATATTGGACTGGGTATAGTTAGATGATTTTTTTTCCATATAATTTGAATCGGGCGGGTGCGGATATCCGCAGTCCAAAAATCTTTAACCGAACCCGCCCGTTATAAACCATGTGAATCCATGTTTATTTATCCGTAGACCCGTGTACCCGCTTTTGACCCGCCCGTTATAGAAATTGGGCTACGGGCTGCTCGGTTTAATCCGGGCTGCGGGTGGTTGTCCACCCCTACTGCTGATTATATTTAATATATGAATTAAATTTAATAAATAATGTATTTACTCTATTTCAGATTTAGGTAGAGAGACTTTTTGTTGTTTTTGGATAAGCCAAACAAAACATTGGGACAGCGATGCGTTGGAAAAACACCTTAAAAGTCTTAAACGTTAAGACTATGACTGTACGCACCTAGCACGTCTACTCATCTTACAATCGGAAACTATGTCATCACCTTTCTTTTGTTCCTTTTAATTTATTACTATATTAATTAATAAACACAAACTTATCATTACATTTACAGGCAGCATAGCAAGTTTTTTATATAAAAATTATACAGCATAGCAATTTGTTGAAAAAAAAAATGAACATAAATCTTAACTACTCTCTAGTATTGGTTGGACGGATGAATAATAGATTGAAATAAGGTATTATTCGGGGAACGGCCACAACCGACAAGAAGACTATGATCATCCAGCAACGCAGTAAAATATTTTTCCACTATTCACAAGATATAGTCAAAGCTTAACAAATATGGAATTCCATATTTAAAGTCGGTTATCAAACTTCCAATAACCAAATATATAGATATAGGAAACTTTTTATATTCAAAATATGACGCTACTTATATACATTAATAAAGAATTTTTTCAAGTGTGTCCTGTCTATATCACAACCTATATGATAATACATTTTTATAAAGAAAATACAAAATTCAAATACTAATATAATATGTTAATAATAGTACGGGAAAATGTTTATTTTGATAATTGAAATTTTTTGAGATCTATTAAAGTTTTTGAAAAAAAAATATTATTTAGTTTTTTGAAAATAAATTGAATCAAATTAATCTTTGAAAATTTTTATAATACCTAATTAAGTCTCTAAAAAAATTTAAAATACATTTTAATCCTAAAAAAATCAGGGTAATTTAGTTATTCACTCGGTTTAAGGAAAAATAATTGTAGTGTTATTTTATCTAGATAAACTACGAGTATAAGATAGAAACCTTTTTAATTTCATACTGGTCTGCGATTCTGAATGTGTGACTTTTGTTATCTTTGTTGTTTGTCTCAAAAACTCTGTATTTTCTTCTTCATTCTCGCGTTTTTCTTCTTCGCCCTCACATTTTTGAACGTGTAATTTTACGTATTGTCCATGTCATTTTTGTTTTGTTGCTGCTATTTTATATGAATTTTTTGTTTGGCCTTTGTGATTTATAGATATTTTATGGGATTTTTGGTTTTTACTTTGTGATGTTGTGGTTTTTTTGTTCTTGTTCTTTGCTATTTTGTGTGAATTTCTTATTCAAATTTAAGTGACAAGCATAAATTAGAATAAATTAATTGAATAAAAATAAGATCACAGTATTTTGATGCACATATGAAACACAAATAGTACATAAACATAAAATTAGTAAGTGTAAGACAATTAATTACCTCATATTACAAGAAGCTGAATTCATCACTCTCTTTCATGGATTATGCAATTAATGCATATAGTGGCGGAGCTTCGTTGAGACATAGGGTAGCTACGGCTACTCTAAAGTCCTCAATAATTTTTTATAAAAATACTACTTCTTTTGCACGACATTGTGTGGCAATGTTCAAAAAGCACTATTGAACCAAATTTTAAAGCATACATGAAGAGATTGAAAATAAATGAACGAGAATAAAGTTACTTAAAGAACATTGACCCCACAAATTGGGTAAAGGCCTAATATAGCTATTATCCTAAGTTGGATAACATCACCAACAACATGTATCAAGTATGGAACAACAAGATTGTCAAGTACAGAGAGAAACCTATTTTAACAATGTTAGAAGAGTTGAAGTGTTATTTGATTAGGAGGATGTCATCTCATAAAAGGGTCTTAGCCATATGCAAAGGGATATTACCATCGATTCAAAAAGAAAAATGAATTGACAAATTGAAGATATAGAGCAATATGTGGACACCTACCTCGACAGGTGAAAAGGGCTAATTTGAGGTTCACAGACACAAGTCATCAGTTGTAGTCAACATAAAATTATGTACTTGCACTTGTCAATTGTGGTAACTGACATGCATTCCATGTGAACAGGCCATTGCAGCTAATGAACATTACATTCAGCCTGTCAAAAGCCAAGAATATTGAGTTGTCACTGACCACCCAAAACCATAACCACCAAAGCTAAAAAGGTTGATTCAGAGACCAAATTAGCGTAGGATGAAAGACTTTGTATTAGAAGATATGCCTAATAGTCAACAACACAATTAAAAAGAGGTACAAAGTGACTTGTCCAAAGTGTGAATAAAATGAACATTATGAAAAGAGCTGCAAAACTGACACCCGTCAAGATGAATAGAGTCAAGAAAGCAACTAATCATGGAATCAAGATGCTCATCTAGATAAATATGTGTAATTTCAACTATCAATTATGATTTACATATATTTTTGTTTTGTTTTTTTTAGATATTTTGTTGTGGTACATGCTAGTAAACAAATATTTTGTTTTTGTACATGTGAGTTTCGTATAATGGTATGTCACGTCATTCAAAATATGTTAAATCTGCATTTTTTAGTTCAAAAATCTAAAGGAGTGACTAAAATTGTCGACTTTAATAATAGACGGACTATTTTCGTGAATTGGTAATAATAGAGGGACTAAAAGTGCAATTAAGCTTAAATTATATTATAATTTAGTGAACTTTATGATGCAGATATTAAATTGTTCATTTAATTATTGTCAGAGACTTAATTGTCTATTTTTAATTATTGTCTAGGACCTGATTGTCCCATTTTTTTAATAGAAATTACGCATGGCAAAATCAAGTTGATGAATCATCGGACAAATTAGCAAAAAAATTAAATTTGTATATATGTTATATAAACTTTTCTAATTATTAATTACAATATTTATGATTTTAAAAATAAACTTAAATTTAACCCCAAAAAAATTGAATTTGAAACATATATTGTGTTGTTAAAGGAAATTTGTACAAAAAACAATGTAGTTAATTTTAGAGTTCACTTTTATTTTGATATAGATTTAATCTATCTTTTAAAAATTGATTGTTTAAAGATAAAATTATTTAGTACAAAAAGATAAATTTATATAAGAAAAAGTCCAACCAAAATTGCCAGTAACCGATATTTAACTGTTGGTTTATTTTATAATATTGTATAAATAATTACTTAAATGATTTCGTTTAATAGTAAAAAACACATATTAAATATATCAGTTGTGAGTTTCAATCTCATTAATATCAATAAAACAAATAAATGTAGATCCTTTTTAAATTTCATCAAACTTTTAAGTCTTTTATAATTTAAATTGAGACGACCACGTTTAATATTTTTATTTCTACTATAAAAAAAGTTAATAAATATTTGATCATGAGACTTTGAGCACAATAAATAGACACACATAAAATAAAATAATATTAAATTATTATTTGAGTGTCATTTTAATAAAAAAATTGTCACAAAATAAATGTCATTCACAATTTTTAATTTAATTTTAATTAATTTTCTTGTACTACCGCTCAATGATTACTATATACATAATTTTCAAATCATTATTATACTTTACATTGATAATAGTGAAAAACTCACTAACAATTAAAATAGATATTTTAATAAAACGACTTGTCTCTTTTATTTAAATATTATATTTTTTAATATATATGCAAAAATCTAATACGATGTTTGTTGTAAGATAAAGAGAATAATAATAAATATTAACGTATGTAAACAAAAAATATATAAATGTACAACTCTAGAAACTCTCAATAGACTTCCCAATATGTTCACTAGAAAAGATACATTGTTTATGAATGTAAAAATACCTCCCCAACCATAGTTGTCTACTCTCCTTTTATAGACAAATCTTTCTTGAAAAATAGGCTTATATGATCTTGGTCCATTTAATCTAGTTTCCATTTCTTATTGTTGTGTCATATATTTTATATGACTGGTGCACGACCGTGCCACATTGTTCCTATATGCGTGCACAATCATGTCGCCTTGTCTTATGACTAATAAGTAATATGGTCATGCCACTTAGTCTAAACTAACTGATAGATCGATCGTTTCATGTAATGAGTTGCATCAAAATCAAATTCACTAAATCTAATTCATCAACTCTTATTTTGGATCATTGTTGACTATTTCTATCTTAAATATTTAAAATCTAATAAATAATATGTATTTTTGAAATAATTAAATAAAATATAATTGTTATTTAGAATTGTAATCATGTAAATATTCTCCTAACCGAGTCCCGCATGACATGTGAGATTTTTTATATTTTTTCTCGAAAAAGTGTGGTACCACCTTGCTGAGCAATCAGCAGCATGCTTGCCTGTACACTCCATCCAAAGGAAAAATAAAACATAAAAATAAAAACATAAAAAAAGATTCTCTCTCATCATTCAATAATGCTTACTACTCTCACCAATTCAATTACCCTCTCACTCTCTCCACTGTTATTATTCTGCTGAAGCAGCTCAGTTAAAGCACATTACATAACAGATCTCTTTTTCTTCTTTTTTTCTACCTTTTAAACCCTTCAAGTTTTTTGCTTTATCACAATTTCCATTTGTGTCCTTCACTTCACATTTTCCATACTTGTAACTTGCGATTTTGCTATTGTATCACTTCTTCACCCTGTTACTATCTTCTAAACTTCAAGGGTTTTCTTCAACCTTTTTTTTCCGCCATGTCACCCTTTGATTTCCTTGCGAGATTGCAGAAAAAATCAACAAACTTTGTCAAAACCCATGAATAAAAATAGCATCTTTTAGCTTCATTTGCAAAACTCATGAATAAAAATAGCATCTTTTAGCTTCATATGCATAACCCAGTAATAAAAAAAACATTTTTAGCTTCATATTTGATATACTGTTAGTAAAGATTTGATTTTTAAGTTGATTTTTATTGTTGGGTCTCTAGTTATCTTGGTTTAACATTCATGGAGTTGATGGGGTGTGGAAATTTTTTAAGGGGGTGTTTTGTTGTTATGGTATTTGCTGCAACACTATTGGTGGGTCCAGTTTGTGGAATTGGTGTTAATTGGGGAACACAATCAACACACCCTTTGCCACCATCTACTGTTGTGAAAATGCTAAAAGACAATGGTATTCAGAAAGTTAAGCTTTTTGATGCTGATCCTGATATTCTGAATGCTCTAAAGAAATCTGGGATTCAGGTTATGGTTGGTATACCTAATGACTTGCTTTATACTATGGCTAATAGTCTTCAAGCAGCTGAAAAATGGGTTTCCAAGAATGTTTCAGCACATGTCTCTTCTGGAGGAGTAGATATCAGGTAAAACCCTTATGTCTCTTTTGACTGTTTTATGTGGAGTTCAACAACCATTGGTTTATGCAGTCTAGGATTAAATTCATGTATATTGAGTGTTTCAACTATTTAGTTCTGCATTTTAGGTCTGAATTAAATTATAATGGTTTACCACCCAACTTTTAGGGTTATTTTAATTCTAATTGTTTTATTCTAGTGTTGGCTATATATAGTGCTATAACATAGTGGAATTTGAACAAACTACTATTGTTTTGTGATACTTCATTTAGTCAAAATTTGAACAAACTGCTCTGTCTGCAATTGACAATACTGACAAACAGAGACACATTTTATTGTTGAGAGGAAAGGGATTTTGTTTGGTTGTGAAGAAGAATGGCAAAGAGAGGATTTTGTTGGAAGAAAGAGCTAATTTACATCTTACACTTATAACTTTTTATCTTACATTTTGTGTGATACGAGATTTGTTGCTGGTGCATTTACAATTTTATAGGGCAAAAGTTGAGTCACGAGGGGAGGGTTCATGTATAGCTTAAAATAATTACGCCTCTCCCTTCTAATCTCCTCAAAGAAAATAAAATAATCATGTTGTGGAAGAAGTTTTTTGGGTTTGGATTACAGCTTCTTGTAATTACTGTTGTTTTTCTGCATTTGACGCTGTGAAAGTATCGTTCCATTTGTCTAGCCTTGAGTTTGGCAGGTTTGTTGCACTAAAGACTGTTGTATTTGATTCAATGCTTTTGAGGAGTAATGAACAATTTTAGAAATAGTGTTTCAATTAGAAGAGATTTCTAGTGGATGGAAATTTTGTCCTCATTGCAATGTGTTTGGAATAATAAACAAAAAGAATTGCTTTGATTTCATCTGAAGATTTGACTTGGATTATCATGAATGACATTGTAGTGTTAATCTATTTACCCTTGATTATTCTTCATCATTAACTAGTCACAGAAGAATATTTGTTTGAATAGATTGTCTATGTTTTCCTAAACATGATTTCTTGCAATTTTTTTCAAGGTATGTTGCGGTGGGAAATGAGCCTTTCTTATCAACTTACAACGGTACCTTTGAAGCCACAACACTTCCGGCTCTTAAAAACATCCAATCGGCTCTTGTAAAAGCTGGTTTGGGAAACTCGGTTAGAGTCACTGTCCCTTTAAATGCCGACGTGTATCAGAGCTCATCAGATAAACCTTCCGATGGTGACTTTAGGACAGACATCCATGATCTCATGCTTCAGATTGTCAAGTTCTTGAGTCAGAACAATGCTCCATTTGCAGTGAACATCTATCCGTTTATCAGTCTTTACGCAGATCCCAATTTTCCTGTTGACTATGCATTCTTCAACGGTTTTGGTTCTCCTCTAACCGACAATGGGAATATCTACGACAATGTCTTTGACGCTAACTACGATACACTAGTATGGGCGCTGCAGAAGAATGGTTTTGGCAACCTGCCCATAATCGTAGGAGAAATTGGTTGGCCTACAGATGGAGACAGAAACGCAAATGTTCTGCTTGCACAACGTTTTAACCAAGGCTTCATGTCTCGCTTTGTTGCCGGAAAGGGAACTCCGATGAGGCCTGGTCCTATCGATGCATACTTGTTTAGCTTGGTAGATGAAGACGACAAAAGCATTCAGCCAGGTAACTTTGAACGTCATTGGGGATTGTTTTACTTCGACGGACGACCAAAATACCAGCTTAACCTCGGATTGAGAAGCAGTGGGCTAGTAGGTGCTACCGGGGTAGCACATCTGCCGAAAAAATGGTGTATCTTGAAACCCTCAGCTAACCTGAATAGCGATCAACTTGCAGAGAGTGTGTCTTACGCATGTCAAAATGCAGATTGCACTAGTCTTGGGTATGGAACTTCGTGTTCGGGTTTAGATGTCCGGGGTAACATCTCGTATGCGTTTAATAGCTACTACCAAGTGAATGATCAGATCGATAGTGCCTGCAAATTTCCCGGCCTTTCCGTTGTTACTGACAAAGATCCTTCAACTCCAGATTGCATATTCAAAATCATGATCCAAACTGATTCTGCTGGGAGAATTGGATCTCTTAGAATAGTACTCTTTGTGTTTTTGTTTTATATTATTGTGTAGTATTTATTTAATCTATTAAGATTCTGGATTTTTAATTTACTTGTGGAGAGAAAGTAAACTGTGTATTTCATTTTTCATATTCAACATGTTTGAATGCATGCAGCCAAAGAGGAAGACACAACATGGTTGACATAGTTTACTTAAAATCTGGATTCTCATGTTGTGAGAGCAACAAAGATCTCAAAAGCACTTCTCTCGGTAATTGTAGTCTAGTGGTACCTCTTTTAGAAATATATGATTATTAATTAATTTGAGACACAAATTCAACAAGTTTTTAAATGATTCACGCACTTTATACTTGCAGTTAATAAAGTGCAGTATTAAATTTGATTAATAAATAAATTAAGTGTCACAGTTTATTAATTATCTACTAAACTTTCTTAACCACAAATTTGAATATAATTGACTGCAATTTTTTTATATTCAAATCTACATAGAGCACATAAAATTGTGGTTAATACAAACATTTATGGTTATGTCAAGTGTGCACAACCACTTTATGAAGTGCATTGTATTTTGTGTTCCATCTGAATTTTTTCATTGGATTTTATATGGTATTCCATCTGTACCGGAATACCTCAAGCACCACCACCATCCTCCATCAACATACCTCTGCCTATTCCTTCATAACAAAAATCTCCCATCCATTTATGTAAAGTTTCTTTCACTTTTCTTCAGTTAGTACAATAACCACATGCTCCCAAAATAACCAAACACATTTCATATTTCAAAAAATAAAAATCAAACTCATGTTCAACCCATAATTTTTTTTTAAAAAAATACTAAAACATATTAGCCTGTTTGAATGACTTTTGATTTTTAGTTTCTAAATTTTATTTTCTGAAACAATTTTGACAATCTGTTTTTAAAAGGAAAATGAAAAAAAATATCTGTTTGTTAATCTTAATTTTTAAAACTGTTTTGTAAAAGAGAAAATGAAAAAATTTGCTTGGTAAATTTATTTTTAAAACATATTTGAAAAACTTAAAAAGGTAAAACTTGCTAGATATTTTTTTTTTAATTTAATGACTTACACTGACATCCAATAAAAAATCACTACAATTGAAAAATAACCATCAAATATTGCACTCTGATCGGATGTCAGTGTAAAAATAAAATTAAAATGATAGTGTATGTATTATTTTTTTATATATTTTATTTTTGAACCGTCGATGTAAAGAATTTTTACACCGTTAGTCAATCAAAATCATTAGATTATTAAATATATTTGATTTTTATACTAACTATCTCTAAAGTATATCTATGAATGGTTGTGATATGATAATAATATTAAACTTTTTAAATTGACAGTAATGTGCAAGACATTTGAATTATTATTTTATTTTTTTATAGTTATTTTCTTTTAATCTTAAGGATACCACTCAAACAATTAACTTCTCTGAATTTTGTCATGAGTAAGTTATGGAGGTAAAAAGTTTTACATTCTCAGAATATCATAATTATTTATAAACATAGTTTTAGAGATAATTATAGTAAAACTCAAACATATCTAATGTTTGTGATTACATTGACAATATAAAAAAAATTACACTGACAATATATATGAATTATTAAATCTTATTTATTAACAATAAAGATAATAACTTTAACCGTTGTATGCATATTTAATGCAACAAAAGACTATTTAAAGCACTTAGTATGTCTTTTATTGGCTTTTCTAGATGTTTACTAAAGAATATTTTGTGCAAGGATCAAATTGATTGATATTCTTGAATTTAAGAAACTCATTGTTATTTTGTATATTTGAAAGACTAAATTGACCGTTCATTATAATTTTGAAAAAATTTGTTCTTTTATTAAATGTAAGTGTCAAACTAGTTTATGCTAACATACGTGTTCCATTTTCTCTTAAATTTTTTATTATAAAACTAATTTACATTAATACTTATACTAGTTTACATTAACTATTTTTTTTTTCATAAGTTTTCTTTATCAAAAGTAGTTCTATTTGAACATTAAAAACTTGTTTGATTATAATGTTTTACAATATTATTTTTAAAAACTATTTCTGATAAAAATTATTCTTTATTTAGAATAGCTAGTTTTTTAAAATAATATTGTAAAACATTATAATCAAACAAGTTTTTAATGTTTAAATAGAGAAAAATTATTTTAAAAACTGACTCAAACATGCCCAAAATAGAGAAGCACAATTAAAACACCACCTATCTCCATTAAAAGTTCAATGATAAAGATGAATGATGGGTATATGTATTAATTTCATAAACCCATTAATTATTAACTGCAATCCATTACAAATTTCACATATTAAAAGACCCTCAAATTATGTGCTTTAAGTATAGTCTATTGACTTATTTTTTTAAATTTATTTTTCAATATTTTTTTTAAAAATAATTCAAAACTTTTTATTTTATTTTTTTTTTGCAAAATAAATGTCAAAATTTTTTGAAAAAAAAACGATTAAATTTTTTTTTTGGTGAAAAACTTTGATATTTTTTCGAGAAAACAAACATTCAAATTTTTTTTAAAAAAACTTTCGAGAAAAATAACTTTAAAATTTTTTATAAGTAATTTCAATCGACAAAATATTGAGTTCATAATCCCCTCAATTTAGCTCATGAAAAACAATAAAATAATTGACAAGCCTTAAAAAAACCATCTCAATATACAGAGGATCGAATATTAAACGGAAACTAGAAAGCTTTTCAAGAGAAACTTTGGACTTTGTGACTTAATTGAAAACTCTAGTCATGGAGAAGAAGAGGAAATAAATATGGTGTGGATGTCTATCTTTCCATTGGGTGAAACCTTTAAATCTAATGGCTAAAATTAGTCTTACATGGTGCAAGATCCATTCAGGTTGTGGCCATTTATCTCACATAGCTAATTCCATGTCCATTTATGTGGCAAAACATTTAATTCTGAAAGGAATCTGCATGATATTTTCTTTTAGAAAAAAACCTTTTTAAGTTTAACAGCAGCATAATGAAAGTAATAAATTAGTAACAAGCAAGGGTTTTAAAAAATAATCCAGACATCAAATCCATATTGAGAATCAGGTGAGAGAAGCACCAAAAAGAATTACATGGTGAGTATGGTCTGGAGTTGGATGGTTCTGTTAATTTTATTTTTTATTTTCCGCCTGTTTTTATTGCTAAGTCCCTTTTGATCACAAAAAACAAAAGAGATATTAAGTGAGTAATAAAATTAAGAAAGAGAACTTTGGGAGTTAGTTTAATGAATTGCAGGGTACATCTTTTAAGAGGTGCTAGAAGCACTCTCCTAAGATCAATGCAGTTAGATTCTGTTAGAACAGAATAATAAAAACTGACTCAACAACAAACTCCTAAAAGCTATTGAATAAGACATCCATGTGATGCGACTACATATATTACAGTAAGTAGATTTAGTTCTGTAAAGAATACTACACTGCTCTGATGAAAAGGCTGTTCCAATACAAGTTTGGGATTTAAATTGTGTCAAGTAATATAGTACATTCATTGACTTCAAAATATATGAAATGAAAAGCATATTCATAATCTTGAGTTTATTTACATACATTTCTGCACTTGAAATCTATGTTTGTTGCTACAATTTACTCCGTAAAATGTCTACCTTAATCCATGGTAGTATACAGTAAGTGCTAGCATCCTTTTAGGTGTTCAAGAATTGATTAAAACAATTTTGCATATCAGTGAAATTAGTTCAGACCGACGGCACTCATTTCAATCTTCCGAATGTAGTCTCTGGAACTTATATCAGCCTGAAGTTCAAATACACGTGTAAGGATACTTTATTTTGTACAAGTAAACACGAATTGGAAAAGAGACATTGATTCATAGACCTAGTTTTCAGAAGAAGAAAAAAAGTGTTGCTGGAAGAAATTACTTGATGGAAAACCAGATATTAACACCTGAACTTTTGTAACATCTAATGAGGATAATTATAAATGAGATGCAGCAATATTTGATGGACCATTAATATGATACTTTGCAATGGATATTTTGAGTTCAAATACTAAGTAAAGGAGAACAAATACAACCAATAGCAGTATGTGTTCAGACAATATTACCTATTACAATAAACTGGTAACAACTTCTGAACAAGAGAGGAGTTAATACTAGCTTAATAAGAGGTAAAGGATTATAAGTGAAAAAAGGCATAAATATTCCATTTTTTGTGTTCTGGTTTACACTTTTCTTTAAATTTAACTGATCAGTTGTGAGTGTGATAATAGATGATGTATGTATAAAGTAGATATCACATTCTTTCAAATGGCAAATTGTTTCACTTTCACCTGTCTAATTGGCTCTGGGATACGATACTTGCAAGTCATCTGAATGATCGTAATGGCAGTCTGGAGTGATATTCTATGACCGATTGATACAAATATTGGCTTTAAGGATCTCTGTTTAGATCTCATGGCCTGGATAACAGTTTGGAAGGAAAGGAAAGAAAAACTAAGCATGCTGAATACATCAATAAAAAGTGCACAAACACATGGAAGTGTACTTTGACAGCTTAAGTTTAAGCTTTATAAGTATGGCACAGCCTTTTTAAGTGACTGCATTAATTCAAATTCTTACCACTCCCCATGTACGCCCGGAGCTACCCACCAAAGTAATAAAATCTTTTGAAGAGTTTTCTTTGGCTTCAAGAAGTTTCATCACTCTAGATTTATCGAGACCATCCACATGATGCAACTGGAACATATAAAGCTACAGAAGTTATGTATTTATTCAATACTTCTTAATTCAGAACATCGATATGTCGGCAGAATCAAATCTCAAATACTTATACGTGAATGAAAAAACACTAACATAACAACGAATATATTAACATTTGCCAATCTAAACACAGAAAGAAAGAATCAAATCTCTAAATTGATAGAGAATCATGTGAAAATCTACAAAGGCTGATCATTATAGTGACATAAGTCTTATCTAAAAAAACAAAGTGTTGAGACCCAAGAGATCACAAAATAATAAATTTGGCTTGATTTTTAGAAGAATAAATTAGTAGATTATAAATACTAACATTCTTTCCAATCCCAATCGTTGGAAGATTGGCTGTAACTCCAATATGAGAGGCAAGGCCAAAACCTGCAAAAGTTAAAGGTAGCAAGCAAAAATTTGTCAAAATAAAAGTAGCAAGTTAAAAAATTTGTTTGTCACAACAATTATGAATATATCATATATACCAAGAACCTAAAATGACTTTAACAACAGAAGTCGAGTGATGAAAAGTAACAAAGACCAAAAATGTATACACTGTCAAAGTATTGCCTGAAATGGCATTGATCTATCAGAGTAATTTTCTATCGTGAGTGAAATCGGTGTTTACAGCTTTTTCAGTTAAATTAAACATCGATTGCTAAACTCATTGTTGCAAAATGATCAATGATTGAAACAGAAGCCAACCATTCTATTAATTTTGAAATATCTTATTCAATACCTCATTAGTCTAACTGAACAGCAACAAGAAAAAGTTGCATAACAGTAGGAGTATCTTTGTATATTTCGTATTCCATAATTTAAATTCAATCATACAACTCTTCTTCTCCGTTTCAAAATAATCATACAACTATTCTACGAAAAGAAAAAATCATCAATCATTTAAAAAAATATAATATATGACTCATTATGCAATGTTCGTATATCGAACACTTGCCTTGGGGATGAAGTATTCCATTTCCATCAACCATTAACAACTGTCAAAAACAGGAGAATAATCTTCTTCTTATCAGATGACGAAATCACGGAATTGTGAGCTACAAAAACATTATAAATATACCAGCAAATAAAAAAGTTATCGATCTGTTAGAATTGTACTATAGAATTGAGTTTTTAGTGCAGCTAACAAGATTGGCACCAGCAACTTGAAAACTAGATAATGGACAAATGAGCAAGTTCCTAATGTCTCAACTCATTTAGATTATTTATGTAGCACACAACAATTACCTGAGGGTAGAAAGGATTATTAGTCCTTTTCATTTTCTCCAGAAGATCTAGAAGAACTGGAGCCTACAGTCAAGATTAATATCATAAGAAAAAGACACAATTTTTTCAAAAACAAATAACTTATCCATAAGCTATTTACAATCAAAGATAAAATGAAAGTTGACTCACATAAAACTTATGACATTAAGCTATCTATAAACCGAAAACACCTTGTGAATATCTCATAACTATTTCCACATCTTCAAAATCACTATGCAAGTATTTCTATAATGTGAAAAATTCAAATATGCCCTTCTATGCATTTCTTAAATTGAGTGCATACTAAGGAAAACAAAAAGTGTTTAATGGACATAAACATACACAAATAAATCCTTGAAATGTTCAACAAGAAAAAAAGAACCTCTCGAAAGGCAAGGAAGCCAGGCACATAAGGGACACGAAGAGTGACGAAAGAGAAATCTTGATACACAATTTGGAGAGTGTTGAAGTCCAATACAACAAGGGTGGCACAAGCCATTGATGAATCATTCTTTGAGAAGCTTATATCAACGCCACCAACGTATCTCAATCTTTCTTCGGATTCTTGTGATAATTTCCATGTGAAACAATCCTCTGTGATGAGTTTATCTTTGAGAGTATTTTGCTCGCTGCTGACAAAAGGAACATAGATTAATTAGCAATAATAATGATGAATGAAGAAAATGAAAAAATGTAGATTGTTAAAGACGTAACGTGATCCAGTTGTGGTGATCTTGCGATGAAGTTGACGAGTCTTGTGAGTGTAACTCTTTGGTTTCAGATGGTTTCGCCATAAATTAATTTGCTTGAAATGAAATCAGAGTTAGACGGAGTCTTAAGGGTCTGCTTAATTCAACAGAGGGCAACGAAAGGGAGGTGTGGGGATGAAGGAGAATTTTATCTAATTTATTTATTTCATTAATTAGTTACTACTTTAAAATTACTTAATTATTTATCTAATTTATTAAATCAAATAAGAATTTTAAGGCCTAATCCAATTTTTTGCAAGGGATTTAGGGTACGTTATTTATTTGTTATATGAGAATCACTTTCGAAAGTTATTTATTTATTTGCAAGGGATTTAAGCATTAGTTATTTATTTGTTTATAATTTTTTCGTAAAAAAATTATTTTTTAAACAAAATAATCACTTCTGGAAGTTTAAAATAATTGAAAAACTAATTTTTTGAAAAGATGCTTTTAGTAATTTAAAAAAAAATCATTTTTATAACTTTTTTAAAAAAAAAAAGTGATTTTTTGTTGCAGACACAAAATAGTTTTTTTTCTTAAAAATTTTTAAAAAGGAATTTTTAAATTATTAAATATGATTTTTTTTTTAAGAACCTATAACAAATAAGCACTTAATATTATGAAATTATCAAACAAAAATAACGATCTTTCAATTTTTCTAGTTGTCAAATCATTTATCAAAATTTTAAAATCAAATGATTCTCACATTTCAATCTCAATAGATAAAATGACTTATCCATCTAATATTATCTATGTAACATTGTTGATCTTATGAATGATATAATCAATTTTAACTTTGAAAAACTTCTTTCAACCGTACTAATATATATTGGAAAAGAGGATTAAAAAAACAATTGGCATGATTTAAAAGATTTAATTTATAGATATCAATAATTTAAAGAGATTTTATATTATTAGTTAATCATGATTATCTAATAAATAAAAATATTTGTTTTTTATTTTAATCATCTTTAAAGTCAGTTATATAATTGATTGTCATGAATTGACAAATATAAATTTTTTTTACTTTATAATTTTTTATGTTGACAATGTATAAAAATTAAATTAATAATTCAATACTTCTATTGAGACTTTTTTAGTTATTTTGATTTTTTAAATATAAAAAAATTGATTAGAATAAATTTGACTATTTAACCGTTAGTTGTCTAAATTTAAGCCCACTTTCAGAGGACAAAGCGACCACTTATTTAAGCTAATTAAATTTATGCAACCACCAAGTGCCTTAGGGGAAGTAGAAATGAAAGTGGGTGACCATAATTGTTAAAAAATGTTATTTGAATATAAATTATCAATACAATATTTGATACTTATATATTGTTTATTGCATTTATATGGTGTATTTATATAGTAAATAATATTTTTTAAATCATTTTTAAATTTTTTTATTATTGAAATATTTTTTTGTGATATGTAAATAAATTTATACAATTAGTTATGTTGAATATTTCATTAACTACTAAAATATAAATCATTAACTATTTTAAAATATTGCGATTCAGTAGTTAAATAAGTACTCTAAAATAATTAATGTATATATTTTATTGATTAATAAAATATATGTTTAAACAATAGTTAATAATATATATTTTAATGATTAATAACATAAATCTTTACAATGTCTTAAAAAGTGTTTTTATTTTTATTTTTATTTTTTGCAAAAAAGAGAAGAAACAATACACCATATTTAAGGCTAAATTACATTTGTAGTCCCTTAACTTAATTTTAGGTAACGTTTTAGTCCTTTATCTTTTTTTTTTTCCGACTTGGTCCTTTATTTTAATTTTAAGTGACAATTTGATATTTTATGTTTTAAAATTTCAACAATGATATCATTTTTTATACAAAAATTCAAAAAAAAATTCAATCAAAACTCATAAAATTAATTATATTCTTCAATATAATACAAATTTCATCAAATTCGTAACGCAAATCTTCAAATAAACTCATATTTTCATACTTTATTTGATATTTTTAGGAACAAATGACTAAATCAGGAAGAAAAAAAAAAGATAAAGAACTAAAACGTTACCTGATATTAAGTTAAGGGACACAGATGTAATTTAGCCCCATATTTAATGAGATAGTATTGGTGTGTGTCAAAAATTGTATTTCAATAACACAAATGGAATTGTTGACTTTTTTTTTTTTAATGAAGGAAGAATAAAAACTACTATAAAAAAGATTTTACTTCTCTCCTCTCTTAAAAAATAAATTGCACGTTGCATTTAAACTATTCTTTCCTTTCTCATGCATTTATATCCAACCAAATATACCCTAAATTTGTTTTAAACATGAGATGTTTAACGATGACATGTTTACATTTGTTTACATACGAGAAAGATTGAGAGAATGAATTGCGTTAGATGAGCATTGATTTTTGTAGAGGTGTTCAACACTCTTATCTATTTTTCTATTAAGTTATACATGAAGTAGAATGAATAATTTGACGATGTATACAGCACCATATAAAAATACATACATTATTTTTAAGTTATACTTCAATTGACAAATATTATCGATATTATTAGAGTGAATGTTTTGTCTCAAATTTAAACTCGATATCTCATAGTTATATATAAAAAAAATCACACCTTTATAATTGATAATGTGATTGGAAGAAAGAGAGAAGAAAAAGATAAATATTATATTCTAAATTGGACATCATTTTTTATGTCCACGTATATAAGATACAAGAAATAATAGTATATTCAATTAGATATAATTAGCTGAATTTCTTTATTATGAAACTTTTTATATTTTTATTTATGATTTTGTTCTTTTTATTCTTTTAAGATTGTATTGTTCTTCTAACATAATTGCATTTGGCGTATATTGCTCTTCTTTTTGTTGCCTCATTTTTTTTGTTAAATTTTTTTTGCTCTATCAATTACTGATCAGATACACAACTTTATAACAGAAGTAATCTAATTAAAAATAATTCAACTGTGTTAATATTTTAAAATAAAAGACTAATTTATATATAAAATAACGTAGTAGTACACTTTTAATCAACTTTGTAAACATTAAATATATAACATATAGCATAAACTCATGTGTAATTAAACATTTATAAATAATAACATAGTGTACTTAGTAGTATATATAACTAGTAAGACTCTAATCAAACAACCCTAATCACAATTAATAGAAGAAGGCATCAAATACATAATTTGGAGCTGTAGCATCTTTGACAATGCAATCAAAAGTATGAACAATTTTAGTTTTTAAAAATGTTGTCTCCGAAGCTCTATAGGACATTGTCACTCGATTTTGAAAAGGAGTTAAAGATGATGATGAAGTCCATACCATAGGATCACATAACAACTCCAAAGCAAATATAGTTACAAAAAGTCTTAACCTTCTAAAGTGGTCAAACCCAACCCACATAGCACAAATTCTTTTGTTAGGGAGCAATAGAAAAATATTCTTCCCCCCAAAAAATTGGATTCTATCTCCATTTTTTGCAATTGGATAACGCCCTTTAAAAACTTCCTTTAGAGATTGATAATACATTAGTGAACATGTTGGTGTATGTATGATCATAGCATAAGCATCTTCAAATCCTTCACGAGAAATAACAAGTTGAAAATCATTGTTGAATCCGGGAAAAAATGGCACACTAACTCCATTAGTTGGTAATGATAGGCCAACTTCAAAGTAAGATCTAATCACATTTTCATCTAATTCTTGCCATCTAGTGTGAATTTTGGTGTCAAAGAAATAAGCTTTTCCACTACTATCCTTAATAAGCAACTTTTGACCTAAAACAATATGACCTAATATTTGACCATTAGGTTGACCAAAATTACTAGAGTAGGGAGGAGCATCATTTAATACTCCCCAATAATCCTCACTTAAATTATAAACCTCAAAACTACCTAAGGTTACGTGATTATTTAGATAATATGGTGCTCCACTAATAACATAAATTTTGGACCCAACATTTGCTACCATGGGAGAACTTTTTCCATAATGTTGGTCCATATGAGTACAACGTTCTAAAGTAAATGCATTTCTCGTTTTTTTTAATTGAAAAACTTTACGAGAAAAACCACCATGACATTCTGGATGATTATTAATATACACTTTATCAAATTTTGTTCCTGATTTCAACTTCTCACCACCAAGCAAATAAACTTCAGAACCCAATTTCATATGTGTAAAGCCCACTACAACTTCTTTTGTATTTCTAAAATGTTCCAATACGCTCATCCTAAAATAAATTGGGGTTGTATTAGGTTGATCTTTATGTTTTTGATTCCATTGGGGTTGACATTGGAGTCTCTTGAAGTCTATCCCAATTATCTCATCGGCTAGGACTAAAAAAAGAACTTCAGGGTTAATATTTGACATAGTTTAATTAGTACCTAATTTGGTTGTGTGAATGAATGGCATAAAAAAGATAATAGTATGGATCAAATGAATTGTGTTTGTACAGATAGATTAAAATACTATTTATTTATATATAAGTATTGTGCTTAATTAATCACGTCTACCCATGGCAGTCAATACATAAATGTTAGTTATGGTATAATAGATTTTATCACGCTTATGCTATTTGCAAAATAAAAAGGATTTTATCATGCTAATTAAATAAAATGAATTACTTATCATGTCTTTTTTTAATAAGATTTTGAGTCTCTTTCAATCGATATAATTTATTTGAGTTTATTGATTGATATAAGCACTCACAAATTTATTTAAAAGAGATTATAAAAATAGTTTATAATATATATATACATAAATTATTACTGAAAACAACTTATAATTTATTTATATTGAGGTCTATAAGAAATATAAAGTGAGTAAAATAAGGAAAGTTATTTTCCTTACATATCTTACTTTAAAGTTCTTTTTAGGCCTTAATAAATATTGGATCTCTAATAAAAGAAAACAAATTACAATGTAGTAACTTAATCACTTTAAATGGAGGAAGACGTAATATACATGATTTAACTCATTTAATAGAGAAGATAAGATACATGATATAAATAAATATTATATATGAATCTAATATTTGATGAACCAACACGATAGATAATTTAATTTAGAACTCTAGACTATCATGTCTCTCTATTCTGAATATGAGCTGAGATAAAAACCAAAAAATATGATAAGAACAATAATTTACTCAATTATCCTTATAAAATATAAAATAATTTATAAAATATAATCTAAAATATAAAAAATTAAAATCTAATCAAATATAAATATAAAAATAATTAATAAAATTTGATATTGAACTTAAAAATTAATTTAAAAAATATTTATGATTTTATCACAGGGTAATTTTTCCATTTACATATAATTTTATATGTTATATTTATTTACATTGTAATGAATAAAATAAAATAATTATGTTACTCATTTTTTTTAAATTAAAATTATTTATTTAGTAGTGTTGATAGATAGTTTTAAATATAAAACTATTTCATTACTTATTTGATTTTTTAGTATTTTTTATTAATTTATAATATTTAAAATATAATAAGTTCTTTTTAATAAGAAACTAACATGTAACTGTTCGCAAGGATAAATTTTTTAATTTAAATATATGATATATTATATCATACTATTATAAGATATGTATTTATGAAACACAAAATATAATAATATTTATGGTGTCAGTGTTCTATCATAGTATGGATTTCAAAGAGATCATTAAGACCTTTCTTTGACTTTATATGACTTCATGAGAGCATCATGTAAGGAGTTCTTACATTATGATTTTTCTAGTTTCACCATCAAATTAAATATTAGTTTAATAAAAGAGAAATAAGCATAACAACGTTGCTTAAGAAATTAAAAATAGAATATTTATTGAAAAACCTATATTTTAAATTTTTATAAGAATTGAATGCAAAACTTAAAGATAAATTTTTTATATTTGTTTTTTGTGTGTCTTTATATTTCATTTCTTAATATGTGCTTTTAGTACGCTATAGATAAAACATATTATACAGTTATTTAAGTTATATGAAAATAATATATTAGTTTTGTTGTTTTGTTTTTTGCAATAGATTTGTCATTTATTTTGTGTGTGTCAATTTTTTCATTTATAATTGTAAATTTACATTCGGTGCAAATTTTAATTTCAAATTAGCAAAACTCAAATTTAAATCTTTCTAATTTTTTCAATAAGTTATTTAAGAGTTTCGATTACGATAATTATAAAAACATAAATCCTCAATTTTAAAAAAATAAATAAATCAAGAGAGATTTTGAGTGAAATACACATTAATTTTTTTGAAATTAATTGTGAAATTATCTTAAATTAAATAAAATTTTAAAAATATATAATAATGATTGAAATGGAATTGAGATTGAAAAAGTTCAATATTATAATTTTTACAAACAAAAAATCTAACTTGATTAAAAAAATTAAATAATTAATTTAATATTTTTGTCTAACTTAAATGACAATTAAATGTATTCTCAACTTTAATATTAAGAAAAAAAAAATAAAAAAGTGAACATAGAAACTAATGGTCGGTTACCGGCAAGGTTATAACAGAAAAAAGGTATTCTGTGAAAGAAAAAATGAATTTTTAAGCCTGATCCGTTGGATATTGTGGATATCTATGTCAATGCATACACGTGTACGAGCACCGTTCTTTCTGGTTCGAGGTACAAAATCATGAAAAGAACCTTGAGAAAATGACAACATGGACTCAACACCTATAAAGGTTACCAAAACAAAATACTCTCTCCTTTTTAAAATAGTTAGCATTAAAAATTTTTACTCATTAATTATTTTGCTAGCATTATTCAAAAATACAATAAAGTTGTCAACAAACATAATACTTTAACTAAATTATTAATAATGCATCTAGACATTCGCATGAATCGCTCAAAGTTGTATTATTTTAAAGTATAATATTTCTTTTATAATTTTACTTCTAAATATGAATAACTGTAATTTATTATATTTTTATTAAATGTAAATATGTATATATTTTTAATTATGAATAGCAAGATTGCAGAGATAAAATTTATTAAATGTTCAAACTCATAACAATAAATTTAACATGTATATAATAGTGGTTTTGAAATTTGTATTTTTGAAAATTTGTCTTGCGTATAATTTAATTTCATAAATAACAATTTATTATGTGTAGGACAAATATTTAGTATAAAAAAACATTTTTGATAAATGATAAACACTTTTTCTCCTATATAGTTCATACAATATATTAAAATTAGAGTTATTATAATTTTCTTTAAATTTTAATCTATATACGAAATATTCAAAATACACATACTAATTAAATACATATTTCTCTAATTTAACTAATGAAATATAAGTTTATTCTTAACTAGATGACTTTTGACATACCATCTTTATGTAATTAACCAACGACAAACATTTATTTTGTATATGATTTATATAGAAAATTATAATTAGTATATTATAATTTTCTTCAAATATTTTATCTGAATTGATAAGTGACACGTTTTTCTTTTGTTCCAACCAGTAACACTTTTTTTCGTGCTTGTGCAAGTGAAATTGGTGTTCTTAATTTTTTTCTCGTTAGTGTGAAGAACTTACTTAAATTGTTCTAGTGACATCAAAGCACTAATTACAAACTACACCAAATCACTTAAAAAAAAAAAGATAGTCCTAACTTGAATGCTAATATAATTTCTTTCATCTATAATAATAACTAAATTATCTTAAGTCTTGAAGCACAAACCCTAACTCTAATCTAAACAAACTACACAAAACCACTTATAAAAAAATTATTCTCACTATGAATAATGTTAGCAATGCACTATTTAATATATTTTTTTGTATTGATTAAAATTCATAAAGGCTCCAACAAAATTAAATGAGACCTACACAATTTAGTAGAGTTCATGTAAACTTTAACAACAAAAGATAATGTGTTGGAATGCGTGTTACAAAGTGTATTGTTAGTACTCCTCTTTCCACTATTTCATATAGCACATTGCATTAATAATTTTAATGTTTGCCTGTTAAACAAAGTTGTGTGTATTAATATTGAGCAGTTATGCATTAATATTTGTCTAGCATTATTAGGATTAAGAGAAGCAATGAATAATCATTAATTGTGTTAAGTAGTTACCAATTCATTTGAATTATACAACAATTGAATAAGAAGCACTACTTGAACATTGAAATTATAGGACAAGTGAATGCTCAACAATTCATTATGATTCATTTCTAATCCTAATTCCACCAAAAGGGATGATACACGATGTGCATAATACAATTGCACACAATAATATGTATCAGTATTTTAATTCCAAAACACCCATAATATCAATGCACATTGTACACATGTAATAGATATATATGCATCATACTAAGGCACACTCGTGGCTCTATATATGCCATGTCATTACCCATTTTAATATGTTTATTATTTTCAATGTTGATATGTATTTTGTCAATATTTTTTCTCTCTTGCATTTTCCCAATACTATTTTTTTGTCACTCTTTCTCATACAAAAGTCAAATAGTTGTGCTTTAGCCTTTCTCTATTTATCTTAAATGAATCATGAATTCTCTTACTCGTTTTAATTTGGAAGATTATGCATTAATGTTTGTCTAGCATTATTCAATCATTAGTTGTAGTTACCAATGCATTACAATGGAATAAAGAGCATTGTTTGAGCATTGAAAATTATAAAATAATTAAATTCAATATTGTAATTATAGTACACGCATAATACTAATGTACACGTGCAATAAATGTGCGTGCATAACGCTAAAACATACACAAGACTCTATGTCATGCCACTTCACCTTCCAATGTTGTCTTTTTGTTTCCATTGTTGACATGTTTTTTCTTAATCTTTTTTTTATTATTATTACTCTATCTCCTTCCAAAGGCAAATGTTGTGTTTTGGTCTCTCTCTTCGTATGTTATACTTGCTTTTGACCTGCGTATAAGAAAATGTTTGGAGATTTTTTTAATCTCTATTATAAGAAAAATTCACACATTTTAAGATGTATTAGTTATCTATTTTACCCCATATTTAATTTTCAAGAAAACGGTTGTACTCCATATAAGTGGATCACACATTTTCCAAGATAATTTAACATAAACATTAGGAAATGCTAACAAGTGAGAATCCAAATAAGAATTTTTTATTTAGAAATTGTGTAATTCACACTTAATTGTAAAAAGTGATATTTTTATCTAAAATTGTGCTACTTATGCATTAATCTTTGTTTGAAATCAATCATTGGGACTAAGAGAAACAATAATTGATTGTCATTTAATATGAACAATTGTCAATGTTAGGAATACTACTTGAACATTGGAACTATAAAACAATTGAATACTTTATTATTCTTAATGCACATTTTCTAACCATAATCCTACCAAAAGTGATATTAAATGGTGTGTGTAATACCAATGCACATAACAATCTTTACCAATGTATTAATTTCAGCACACATAACAATATCAATACACATATGTCATAAATGTGTGTGCATAATACTAAAACACATATGAGACTCTATGTCATGACACTACACCTTTCAATACATTAATTTTAATACACCCACAGTAAGAATGCACACATGTCATACATTTGTGTGCATAATACAGAGGTACGCATGAGACTCTATGTCATGCAATCACATCTTCGAATATAACCTTTTGTTTCCAATACTTACATGCATCTTTCCAACATTAGTTATCTCTTACATCTTCCCAACTATCTAGATTTGTTACTCTTTCTCCTACCCAAGTCAAACACTTGTAGTTTGATCTCACTCTTTATATTATAAGTGAAAGTGAAAGAAAAAAAAAGATAAACAATACAACTATCCCTCTATGACAAACTTTACTCCTTTCGGTCACATTTATAAGCAAAATAAACTAATTTCACACTAGTTAAGAAAGTTAGTTAAATATAGTTAATTTTTTTAAATTTCACGTGAAACACAAATTAAATTTACTGAATTGTCCTTTTTAATATTTTGTATAAAAAGGCAATAATTTTATTTTAATAATTAATGACACATAATCCACTTAAATTTAAAAAGTGAACATAATATGGAGTAGACAAACACATTTTGTTTTGTCTTCTCCTAATTTTAATTTTGACTATTTTTGTTCTAGAGCATTTATTCCAAAAAGCTAGGAATAAAAAAAAAGTTTTCTTAAGAATCATGAAATTATAATTTGGTCTTTTAATTTAAAAATTGAAAAGTTTAATGTGTTCAATTTTTTACAAAAAAAAAAATTAACATTTCACTTTCTTTTAAAAAGCTAAAGTTTGGAGAGAGAACTTATGTTATATAAAATCCTCTCATAAAGACTCTTCACCATATTCTTTTTGTGGGAATTGCAATGAGTCATCCCTCTATAAATTAGTTTATTGAAAATTACAAGTATAGGGTTGAAAAGTAAAAAGAATTAAAGAAACGATAAATTAAGAATAATATATAATAAAAATTGTTGACTTTTGTTTATAATAGTTAATCGGTGATCAAATTTTCATTTTTTTTTTCTAATAAAATTGATCAGAGTGAGTAATTTATAACTTTTGTTTCTAGTTCCTGTATTTTTAATCTTTGTATACATCTATTTTTTTCAATAATAATATATGCTTGTACCAATTACAATCTTCCTCTATCAAAACTTGACATTTAAGTTTCATATTAAAAAAAATAATTGCAAAATAGTTTTCAAAAGTAAAGAGTTTTCCCATGTTAAAATGTCATATTCAAGGGTATATATGTTTTAATACGTTTGGTTTTTCTTGTATATAAGTTAGTGATGTAAGAAATATTATTCAGAGAGAATTGTTGAAATTATTTATAAACAAAAAATGTAATAGATGAAGATTTTGTTGGATTTTGAAATGTTCAATAAATTCTTTGAATTATTTTCATATCTTTATAATAATATCAAAATTAAAATTATATTATATGTCATATACACCTTCTTTCATTTTCTACAAAAGTAGTGTTTCAAATAAGTCTCTCTCTCTACGCTTCTATCAAAAATCACTAATCATTTGAACTCTTTTCAATCTATTTTTACTTAAAAAAGAAAAATCAAATTAAATGTTTACTCAAAACAAATGCTATTTTTCCTTTATATCTCCTTTACAAACAAAAGTCTCCATTATAATATATAGTGCATTATAATATATACTGAAACTTATATACAAAAATGCATTTTTTTTTATCTTTAAGAGATCACACAAAGAGATGCGACCACATAAAGAATTATTTTTCTCCTATATAAGATCCCATCTCAGGGATTCAACCATGTGTTAAACATATATATATACTTTTTTTTTTTGTAACAAATACAAAATTGTTAAATTAATAAATAAAAATAATTAAAAAACTAAATTATATTAATAAAATACATTAAATGGAGAGAAAATATATTAAATAAAAAAAGTACATCAAATTTAATGAGTTGAGCAAATGTGTCAACTTAATAAACATGCTATAATATTTTAACAACTCTCCTATTTTTCAGTTTAGTGTAAATGAATTAATAACTTTATCTTATTTTCTTAACAATTCCTTCCTATTTAACATTAATTTTATTATTTTTTATTTATTAGAGTGCAAAATAGGAGGAAAAAAGGATAGAGTTGTTAATTTAGTTGCTACATTGTAAAATAAGACTCAATTGCTAATTCATTTGCGATCGCAAAATAATAAAAATTATTAAAATATTATAGTATAACTAGTGTACCATTAACTTGTATATTTTTTCTTCTCTTTAATGTATTTTGTTGATTTTATTAATTTAATTTTTTATTTTTATTTATTAAATAAATAATTCTTTTGTTAAAAAATAATATTAAATATAATTACATTTTAATTATAAATTTCAATATAAGATGCAATAAATAACTATTTAAAAAATATACGGGAAAATGAACCTAAATCAACACTACATTTTAAACTATAACTCTGTTGAGTTATGAGTAAAACATGTTAACCATGGTAAGGTTAGGTTTCTTCCTTGACCATGACGCGGCATTTTGTATGTTTGGTTTCGTGTATGTTCGGCAACTGGGATAAAATGAAAGTTAAGCAGCTAACTAAACTCAACACCATTACTCCATAACATCTCATTCAAAATACTACTATAAATATACTAATATTAAATTAATAATAACAGCAATAAAATTATTTTGTCAAACAAAAAGTTATGTGTAACTTTTTTAACTTAAAAACAAACGTGAATATTCCGACACTTAAAAATAATTGTTAAGATATAATATCATCATTCAATAATTTAATATATTATTTTCTTATTTTTTAATATTTAGTTTTAAATTATTATTTTTTAATGTATCACTATCCAACAAAATTCAAACCGATCAAAGAGTTTACCCAAAAAAATAGAAAAATAATTACTTTGAAAATCCCAAATATAAAATATTTAAAACACACTAAAAATTATGTAATTTAATAATATATTAAAGAAGTTATGTGGTTAGGTGGCATAATGTCATAATGGTTAAACATTTGTCAGCATCAAAGTGAAAGTTACGAATTTTGTGTAAGACACGCCAAACAAAGTAGTAACGCTCAGAGAGAAAGAGAAATTGTACCAAATACATTAGTGTTCTCTCTCCACTCACAACACAAGTTTCACACACACACACACACACGCATTTTATTATTACTGCATTTGGACTTCATTTCTCTGCTCCATCTTCTCTCTGAACTTTCTAGACCACACATAGACACAATCAAGGTTTGCTGTTTCTTCATCCATTCATTTTTTTTTTTAATTTCTTTTTCAATCTTGTCATCATTTCTCATATCTCATTAGCTTCTTCTCATTGTACACATTTTTTATTTATTTTTTATTTTTCAATCAGTCTTGGAGTGTTTTTTGAGCTATAATCAGATGCTTCATTTTATCCCTTTTATTATTCATTGCATTACTTTATTTATATTAGACCACTTTATATTGTTTTATTTTTATTTTTATTTTTATACTTTTTAAATAATGACAAATTTCAGTTTCCTTATTTCAAAATAGCTTCTTTTTCTCATTGCATTTGAGGGTTTATGCTATCAAATGAAATGTTTTGTCTAATCATTCAAGTTTTCATTTTTAGGTCTTCTTTTATCTTTTTTGTTTTTGTTTTTCTTCTTGATTAAGTTTTTTCCAACTTCAATACTTTACCTTTTATATCAATCTTTGTTTGCATTCAAAGTCTTAATCTTTTTACTCATATTCTATAAGAATATGTATGTAACATTATATTTTTATATTGATTTAAATTTAAATTTTAGCTGATATATTGTTTATTATTATTATTATTATTATTATTATTATTTTTATTATTATTATTATTATTATTATTATTATTATCATTATTGTTATTATCATTATTGTTAAGTGTGTTGTTTTCATCAGGTGTTGTGAGAAATTGGTGAGAAAGAGGACACATTTGAAATGGCAATCTCTGATGCGAATTACAACTACTGTTCTGAATCTCATGTTTTGGAAAACAATGAGAAAAAAACCAAATCAATTTTCAAAGCCCCTCTTCAATTTGTAGGTCTTGGATTGGATTCTGATTCCCTTAACAGTCCAACTTCACCACTAGATCTTACTTTGCTTTCAAATAGAGGTAACCCTTATGAAGGACAACAACAAAGGATTTATGACTGTACCAAACTAGGTTTAAGCATCATAGATTCTTTGAAAGATTGTTCTAAATTTTCTGTCTTCAAGAAGGCTAGTGTTAATCCTACTCCTAGTCCTCAAATGATTATTACAAAAGCACCTAATTTTAATCACTCTATCGATTCTGTTCATGCTTCTAAATCCTTACCTAAAGATTTTTTTAAGCTTCCTTATACTCAAAATAATTCTGCTTTTCATAAGGGTGAATCCAATGTTGTTTTTGAAATTGGTGAAACAATGATTGAACCTGAACCTTTTGGAAAATCAATGTCTTGTTCATTGGACTTTTATAGTCCAGTTAAAGATTCTAACTTTGATTTGAGCTCTTCTCCTCATTTTATTGGAGGAAGCAAGAATCCAAACACTTTGGTATTTGATGAGTTGAATGCAAACACCTTGAATCTATCTGCAAGTGAGATTGAAAGCTCTGAGGACTATACATGTGTGATTTCTCATGGTCCTAATCCTAAGAAAACACATATTTTCTGTGATTGTATTTTAGAAATTTGTGCTGCTGATGATGTTGAAAAACATCAAAATAAGAATGAGGAGAAGAAGGGTTTGTTTTCTCATGTGGTTGATGGATCAGAGACTCCAAAACAATGTCCCTACGGGGGTAAATTTTTGACTTTCTGCTACCAATGCAACAAGAAATTGGAAGAAGGGAAAGATATTTACATATATAGGTAAGTTAACAACTCTTAGAACTTTTGTTTTGACTAATGTTTTAAAATTGCTATAAATGTTATCACATTGTGATCCTTGAGAATCACAGTCAAATGAAAATGCAGCTGTTTGGCCGGTCCTTAGAATTTTGGTGTGCCTCTTAGAAGATGCTCAGGGCCACCACTGTAATTAATGCGGCTGATTTTATGTGGTCTCAATTGGATTCACATTGATGTTGCAGTCCAGATTGATGTAGTCTTGATTTTAAAAAGTTTATTTAATGGATAAATGTTGAAACTGAGATTGACTTCTTTGATAACTTGCAGAGGTGAAAAGTCGTTTTGCAGCTTAACTTGTCGCGCACTTGAGATTATGATTGACGAGGAGCTAGAGAAATCCATTGCACCATTTGAAAATTCTTTAGAGTTAGAATCTGGTGGAGAACTCTTTGGATCTGGCATCTTCACTGATGCATCATAGAGAGGTTTTTTCTGCCATTCGCACTGAGTCTATGAAATGAGTAAACGCACACCTGATCATCTGTTGAGAAAGAGCTGTGTTTTTTATGAACTTTAGCAGCCATGGATGATTTTTGTACATCATTGCGTTGCGTTTGCCATTGGTTTTTGTTTTGGCATTTCATGGTCTTAGTGGATGGTGGCTCTCTTCAGCTAGATTTGGTTGTTATATGACTTTATGATATAGTATAATAATATGTTATGGAATTATGTGATGGGTTATTTATGCTTTTGAAAAATGCAAAAGTTAAAGGGTTTAAGCTCATTTTTCTTGGCTTAATCTTCTGTTGTAGTTGTTTTCCTACTTTATGTTCAAGAATTTGTGTATGCAACCTAAACAAGTTTTTGACTTGAATCTTATATATTATACTATTGTGTATCTGAAACTGTTTCGTTGTCTGTCTGATGCACTTCAAATAATTGTTGCAACAATGACAATGAATGAACCTTAAGAAATAAGCTACACATACATCCTTTTTTATTTTTATTTTGACGAACAAACCTCGTTTTATTTAAAAAAAAACTAATTTGTATAATAAAAATAATTGAAAAGATTACATATTAGATTAATCCATGAATGAGCACTATGAAATTTCAACTACTAGTTCCAACCCATAACTATAGCTGAACCAACTCATTACTCCCTAACACAATCAAAATGAAGAATCATTATTCAATGTGTCTTAAGCATGCAGTGCACATGTCGATGTAGCCGAGAGAGGACAGCATTGAGTATCACCGCCTTCACAATAATAAATCAAGTGAAATGAAATGGAAATTTTCATTAAACCAATCCATACTTTAATGCCAATTGCTCAGCCTCTCGTCTGCCGGGTGTTGTAGGATTTGCAGTTGAGGCATTTTTGTGCCACAAAATGAAACCGAACATTAGAAGTTTTCCCGCAGTCATTGCACAAGATCCAAACCTGTTGGCACCAGGGTAACAATTAGTTCCCTCGAGTTTAATATACAACTTTTGATCAAATATATCAAATTTTTTTTTACCAATTTTTAATAATATTATGAGAGAAGGGATTACTCTATAGCAACAATAAGGCGGTACTAATAATACAAACACGTATATCTGCCATACTTGGTATGAATAACATGTAGAGTACTTTTGATTTGCTAAAAATCAAGGAACCAACAGAACAAAAATAAATACCTATTACTAAATGTTTTAACCAATACAATATGCATATTGGACAACATATAACAATTACTAATTCAGCTCACGAATATTAAAACACACGCGTAGTATAAATAATCATCAGATAGGGAAGAAGGAGAACTGACCATTTTATTTTGATATGGGTCAGGCATTGGCGTAGCAGCAATCTCCAAGTCCAATTTCTCCCAAACCTTTGACATATCACAGACTGACTTCGAACAGAGAGGGCATGCGTACCTTATATTAAAATCAAATACAGAGTAAGGAAAATATTCAGAAAGAAATGGAAAAGTAAGGAGACTAGGAGCTGTGTGAGCACTCACTGGTAATGTTCTCTCATTTCATTCAGACAGCTTTTATGAATTGTATGTCCGCACGGCATAACAATGACATCATTTCTTGATTCAAACAAATACTGCAATCATCAATTTTGGCACACATGAATCAGCCTCCAGCAATTTGAGAAGTAGTTATAATGATACTTTAGATCTTATAAAAACTTCTTAACTAAATATTTACATTTTTTCACTGATATAATAATCCTTATGAGCAGAAGAAAGTTAAAAAAACTCATTACTATTGCATGATTCTTTTAATATTTCTTTCTTAAGTACTTGTTGAGAAATTTATCTAAAGTCTAAGCTGGTTCTGCTGAAACGTGAAAGTTATAGATGTTACCTCAAAGCAAACGGGGCAATCATGATGCATAGCTCCTTCCACACAGGGGTGACTGTTTTTCAGCAGAGTTGAATAGCAACAACCTATTGCAAACAAACAATGAATGTCAAACAAGTACTACACTTATTAAAATATGACATTGCTACTTAGTATACTAAGCAACAAGCATAAGAATGAAAGTGATCACGTACCACACTTATAACAATGGAAAAAATTCTCGTGTCCACCAGTCCTGTGTGAAAACATATCAAAAGCAATCAAGTTTGAGATTTGACACAGCCTAGGCAATAGAAAGGAAAAGTACACTAAAGCTTCAAGATGTACCAAATAAAAATGTGATCGAAGTTTTTTTTTAGAAAAGAAAAAAATGTGATATAGGTTAAATGCACATAGTTAAAAGATGTAGACGAACAAAATAGTAAGAACAAATATGGCATTGCATTTTCATTTTCCTAAAATGCCCTACGATCAGGGCAAAGGAGAATGCCAGGCTAGTTTAGTTGAGGTCCAAATGAGAAAATATTATTATTTGGGGTAGGGGGGAGTCAAACTGACATGTAGATTTTATAATAAAATAAAAAAATGAGGCCCCATTAAAACACGTTACCATCCCTCACAATGATGCAATTTGTCATGTTCCAGATTATCAATTCATACCTGCAAATTCCACAGCCATTACAATGGTACTGCTGCTTTGATATCTGCATCATATAAAAGGAATAGGATCATTCCATTACTAATTTAAAATTATAGTTATAGACTCACTGATTTATGCTTACAACATCTAAAGGAACCTCACAATTATCTAAAGGAACATCTAAAGGAACCTCACAATTATCTAAAGGAACATCTAAAGGAACCTCAGTTATAGGATTAATACTCACATCATCGTCAAAGAGCTTGCATGTCTCACAGAAGTACTTGCCCATACAAACACCACAATTAATACAGTTTTGCTGAACCTGAAAGCAGTACAAATCAGCACAAGAAGTAACTTAGCTAAAGATGTTAAAAGTAGATTGTATATGATAAAGTTTCAGATGTCATAATAGATGATTGGACTTGTCAAGTAGTTTCAAGCAGCGTACGGTCTGGTGCTCTAGTAAATATCTTAGACGACATTAAGAAACCTACTGTTCCCACAGAACGTCTTGAAGAACCTCCAGACATTAATAAGCTTAAGAAATGCACCATTTCATTTTTTTTATGCATGTGCATACATGTATATACTCATGCAGAGAGATTTCTATATTACAGTCTACAGAAAATAACGATTCAACTTATCTCAAGCTAATATTTATATTGCTCCTTTATAAATTCTATATCAGTATATCACAACAATAAAATAACTAAAATATTGAAGAAATCTAACTCACCTCTTGCTCAGTGCCACAAAGTGAACATATCACCTGAATAAGTCAAAATAATTTTATTAACATTAAGGAGCATCTAGGCTATGAAATAACAGGAAAAATTGCAAACACTCGTGGATATTACAAATAAATAAGAACATCCAAGTAAATAAGAATACCTGTTTGACTTGGTGTCGGGGCATGTCATGTCTATGCTTATAATCTATGTTGATATCATTCTGTAGAAAAGCATGATAATAAAAGTAAGTTCCCCAAAATAGAAAATGATGGACCAAATTGTGATGGAAAACGGAGAACGACAATAATAATAAAGCCAAGATAAATGGTAGACAATGACAATTCAAATTAGATTCTGGCTAATATGGTGGTCCTACACATACTATCTATGCCAAATGAAACCAAAACATGACAGTGACAATTGGGGAAAGGATTGGCTAGAAATATGAAGTAAGATGGAACCATATCATTTATGCAGCAACCATAGATTGAAATCTGAAACATTTTATTATAATAAAAAAATATAAGGAATTTACTCACTTTCGACTCATTGTGACAATGGCGGCAATCAAAAATCTCATTGCAACAGGGGGCCCTGATTTGGCATCTTCTCCGGTAGTGTTGGCATCTAAAAATAAAGCCTAACTTTTTAATAAAAGAGCAGGAAATGCAACAATTTGAAAAGAAGAAAAGAGCATATGAACAAGAAATCACCCGTATTCCATATATCCTTTATCTTGCAAATGATTTGCTTTTATAGATTGACTTGAATTTTCTCCAGGCAAGCATTCTGGATTTGATTTTGGTGGATAAACATCTTCTTCAGTCACATGTTTGATGTCATTGCATTCAAAGTGCAGAGGCTCAGAGTGCAACACTGCCACCTCACCCATGATACAAGCTATCCTCAAATAAGAATACCAACTATCTAGAAGCAGGAAGTAAGCTTAAGGACCTGCATGTAGGAACACATTTAGAAATAATCCTAAAACTTCTAAAGGCATATTTAGTCACCCCATCAATGCTTTCTTCTATACTGCCGCAGACCAATTGCAATCAGCAACACAAAATTGTATTATGAAGCTCCAATCAGCACTACTCCAAGAGAGGAACACATCAAAACAAGTGTTATACAAGAATTCCACATATTACAAGATAACACTGGGGTTCTTCACAGCCTCCAGCAGTAAATACAGTTAGCATTGATCGATCACTTGACTCCTTGAAGAACTCCTAGAACCAAATCCAACTATAGTGGAACCAACCAATAGAAACTCCAACCTATTTTGAAAGCAATAAATCACTCAATCAAATGCATCGCAGATAATAAAATATAGTATCTGTGTTCATTTTATCATCCACAAAGGGCGAACCTACCTTAAAATGCAGTTCAGCATTGACTCCTCGAGGAACCATAACTAACCAAATATACAAATGCACCATATCATCTGGCACCTTCTGCACCTTGATAAATTCCCTTGGATAAACATATAACACTTTTCTCGCTAATAACTACGTCACTCGAAAGTGAACTATGTTCACTACCAAATTGAACATTCACACTACTCCAGGGACTAGGTTAAAAAACTTCATCTCATAGAAGGGTTGCAGCAGGGTTGTCTTCTCTACCAACTGCAGGGACTAGGTTAAAAAAACCTTATCTCATAGAATGTTTGCAGCGGGGTTACCTTCCAACCTAGACCAAAAGAAGGTTGGAAATAGGAAGGAAAAACCGGCGTCAATACAGGAGAGTCATTGTCTGTGAGCCAAACTAGCATCGAAGCAATTCTTCTTGCTCTCCAACAAAGAAACAAATGGAGTTCTATGGTATATGCAAAAAGGATATCCCACCCATATGAAGCTTCAACAACATCAAAACAGGCTCCAAACTCTTACAGTCCAAGCTAGACGAAATAAGATAGACAAAAGACAAAGCTGTCCATGTTGTTTGAGATTCCGCTTGATGCAACCGCATAAATAAAGGTGGGCAAGGCATAAAAGGAGGAAATCTTTTGCTTCTTGCAGTTGGAGATAGATCAAAATCTGATTGCTGATACTTGTTTGGGCATTCCTCCCTCCAAAAATTACAGAGTCAGGTCTTTGCAGCGTATGCATTCTACAACTGGGTAGTTCCACTTTGGATGTCCTGCGAAAGACTATTCTACTACCTATAACTAAACAGTTATAATCACTCAACTCCCTCGAGTCTCCTAAAAGTTTCGCTCTCACATATCAATCAAGATTATTGCCCTAAGATCACTCATCTATGTAACTGAAATTGCGTCCAAATATGTAAATACTTTAAAACACTAAGCATTTCGTGTTTCTTATAATCAGCTACTAGAGGCCTGTAGTAGAAGCAACCGCACCATTATTGAATTCTGAGTCATAGTTGGACGGAAGTTTTGCAAAAACCATTAGTGACCGTCTCCTAATCATGATTATGAATACATCAATCGCAATATTAATTGCGCAATTCAAAACTTTGAGTTTGATATGATTCAACTGGGGTTAAACCAGTTGAACCAGCATTCCTAATTTTCAAACATTTCAGAAAGCTACTAATTGGCATAGTTTTTCCTTAAGCTTTCTCAACAAAATCAATTTCTTAATCTTAGTACTTATTTTCTAAAGCGAACACCTACATCAATTTTCAAATCAACATAAAAGCAAACGCCTCCAAAACACAACAAACTGATGTAAATTCCAAAATTGCACAGAATTCAAACAAACAAAACGAACAGGTAAAATTCAAAATTGAACAGAATTCAGAAAGAACAACAACACATCAGAATAAGCAAACTTCAAATTCAATCAAGACTTCACCTGCACAACCGAAAACAGGGTCTAATAATAATAAATAAATAAAAAAGAAAACCAAAGCTACGTTACCTAACAAGAGAACTGAATCCAAAGAAACAGTTATTATATAACAATCGCACTCAATCAATTTGACAAGCCAAAGCGAAAGAGAGAAAAAAACGTGAAGAGTAAAAAGGAAGAAACGGTATAACAATAATAATTGAATTGTGACAGAACAACAACGAACTTTCAACTCGACGTGATTAAAGCGGCGATTGATGTTCTAATTTGGGAGCTCCAAGTCCAATCTTCACGGACGCGCTTTTTCTGTTTTAGAAGTGTTGATTAAAGAGGAAATTATTTATAGTTAGTTTGAGATATTTTGTGAAATTCGAGACGGTTCGAAAATGGAACTTGTGTATACGAAAACGAAAAATGAAATGAAAGCTACCTTGTCATCATGATTATCTGCTGCTGGTGACAGCTCGTGAAAAAATATCTGCTTTCGTATCGGATAATTCGGTTGACGTGTCACCACGTCTGCTCTCGATTTCTGTGCAAATATGCACTAAATTACTAATATATGGATTATGTGCCTCTAGGTACACGTTAATATTTGCCAAATACAAAAAATATTTTAATCAACTTTTATATAAAATAGACACATTAAATATATTATTTATTTTTCTGATAAGAGTAAATTTTACGAATTTTTTTATAATATTTATATAACAGTGAGTATTATTTCAATTTTTTCCTTTGAATTTTTTAAAATGTGAAAAATTCTTTCCAATTTTTTCAACAAGCAATAAGTTTATAACATAGTTTTTTTTACATTTGCATCCAACTAAGGTTGGGATGACTATAGTAAAGTTGACGCTAACTAAACAATTTTAAATTTTAACTTTCTGCTATGATTAATGATAGGAGTTAATTTTTTTCGATTTTAGCATCGACGTCTAATGCTATTTATTTATTTTCTTAAATATAAAAAAATTGATTTATATTCTAGATTTGAATTTAGGTTATAAAATCCTTGCTTCCGAGTTCACTTTAGACCTTAAATAGTGTTAGGTCAGTTTTAAAATATGTATTATTAAGAATAATATCCTACGATTATTCTAACTTTTTATGAATTTCTTTATATATATATATATATATATATATATGTTGCGTTTTCATTCTTTCAATAACTTTTTACAATGATACAAACTACAATCATTAATTTTGAGCCTCTATATTAAGTAAAATCTATTATATAAAAAGAAACAAAACTATTACTCCACGTGACTAACTACAATCATTAATTTTGAGCCTCTATATATATGTATTTATTTATAAACTTTTTACTCCACGTGACTTAACATAGTTTTTAATAGAAGCTTCCTTAGTGGAGTGTTCAACCTTTCATTCTTTTCTTTTTCTTTCAATATTTATTCTTAAGAAAGCTTGATTTGGCAAATAATGTTACCTTTAAAGCTTGTCCTACGAACTAACCAAAACTAAGAAAACATGGTATAGTGGAGAGTAAATTGTAAGCAATCATAACCACGTGCAAAAGTTTTAGTTTGTAATAATAATTATGAAATTATTGGAATATTATTTTGTACTAGATATTCATTGTAAAAAGTATGGCGTATATGATTGGAATTGTTTTCAAAATTGTTGGAGGTGTGGAGGTTAATTGAAGGGGTGTCAAAAGTAAATTTTCCGAAGAAGGCAGAGCCGGACACTGGGTCAAGCCCAACAATGTGAGTATATTTTACAGTTTTTAATTTTCCATCCTCCACCTAACCTCTTAATACATTTAAAAATATTATTTTATCTATTTTACTTTTAACTCACATATTCAAAACATTAAAAAAAATTGACAAATTTTATTAGTATTTCGAAACTTTTAAAATACAAGTTACCAGTTTTTCAAAATATTTTTGATAGTTTTGGACAATACAAAACTTCCGAAATAGTTGTTTTAGTTAATTTCGAAAGTTTCAAACAATTTAAAATTTTCGAAATAGAAAATTCAAGACTTTTGGAGAGTTTCAAGCAATATGAAACGTTTGAAAACACAATTTTTTAAAACTCTCGAAACTTTCGAAAATTTTGAAAGTTTAGAATCATTCTTAATTTTAAAAAAAGTTAATACAAATTATTGATACATTAATTTTATAATGACTAGAATCAGAGACATGAATGGAGAAATTATTCGCACAGTCGCCCGCAATGTAGGCGATAGAGACGGGAAAATTCCACCCACTACATCTTATCGACAAATGAATGAGGCTAACTGCCAACATCGTTGTAAGCGTGGTTTCAAATCTCACAAACTTGAATGAGGTTGTTCAGGATCCTAATGAACTATGAGAAAGCTGAGGAGCAGACAATCGAAGAACAAATGCATCAACGTGGATTCCCTAAAGGACACTTGGTCACAATAATGTTGACAGAATATGAACACTATGTGACTTAAAGGCTATGAAACTGAGAGATATATTTTAATTAATTAATTTTTTTTATTAAAAACAAGTATATTATATTTAGTACATTTTTGTACTGAAACTTAATATATTACTTTATTGTTATATTTTTTTAATTACTTGTAAGATCGTAATCCTTTGAAGTATGAGTACTAGATATTGTATAATATTTGATTCAAGAATCTGGATTAGTACCCTTATCTTCAATTATTTGCCGATAATTAATGTTAATCTCATATATATGCCTTTGTAAAAAAAGTGACATAAAGATACCAGTTTTACACGCCATTTGAATTAATTGTTAGATTGTGTTCTTGTGCTCTTATTCCTATTTGGAAAAATGGTAAGAGTCTATTTTAATTTATATTATTGATGATTTCAAAATAGTTTTAGAAGAGAGAAACATGGTAGTGTGATAAAATTATAACATTATTTTAAAGGGGTGGGGTACTAAGAGTTGAATTTCCAACACATTAATGAGGAGTATAATGTCACTAGCATCATAATTTTTAGAAGAGGAGATGAAGACAATAGTGTGAGATTGTGATAGTTTTTAAACTTCAGGACCACACAGAGTTTTGTGGGATTTCTAAAGAAGTTTAGGAAAGTTATTAAGGGAGATTTCATTCGTTACTTTGATGGAAGTTTACATCGGCATATTGGTATAGGGAAGTAATAGTTCATTCAGAATAAAAACATAATCATCATTTTAATTAAAATATAATCATTACCATTTTATTTCATAATTATATAATTAAAATTAACAATAAAAAACATAATTTTTAACGTAACTTTTAATTTCATATTAAGTTACTTTTAGTAATCTATTATACATAAATAGATCATAATATTTTAATTACATTTAAATAATTATAAGTAATATCTTAATTAATTCTAAATTATATAAAAATATAATTATCAGAACTTAAAAATCAATAATCAATTACAAACAAACAATCTTAGAAGATTTAATTATTTTTATAATAAATATAAAAACAAAAATATTTTAAGAAAAATTAACAATATAATTGATAAAATATTCAAATAATTTTAAATGTTTATTTAAATATTAAAAATAATCAATATATAATTTTTGTACATTATTATTATTATTATTATTATTATTATTATTATTATTATTATTATTATTATGTCGACACATATATTTATCATGCATGTAATGCACAAATAACAACAAGTCAATCTAATAAATGATTTTTGTGTCTTTTTATTTTAATAATTATCCATACATGTATCTACGGTGAACATTATTTTGAAACTTTTTAAAATATGCATGAAAAAATATTATAATTTTAATAATTTCTACATGATATATATATATATATATATATATATA
>NC_021163.2:59546164-59565836 GCF_000331145.2 Cicer arietinum
CTTTTCTATTTCCTTTTCCTTTCCCCTCAAACAAACATATATACATAAATATATATTTATATATATATATATATATATATATATATATATATATTACTCAGATAATTTATATATTTTAATAAAAATAGAGTCTACGATTATCAATTATATAAATTTTTATTTAAACTATGATTAATATTTAATATCCATGAGATGTCAGATAAATAATAAGATTTTGATATTGTAGTTAGAATTTAAATTTAATTCGAAATGGTCATAAAATGATGATTAGTTATACTTTGATTAATAATAATTTTTTTATTTCTAAAAAAATTATTCTTTTTATAACTTTATCTATTTACAAAATTAATACATTAATAAATTATATATAACACCTTTAAAAGAATTTAAACTCACGTGAAGGTGGGCAATATTCTAATTAGAAATTAATTACTAAAATATATATACCTTTAAAAAACCTTATCATTCTTATGATATCTTACTGTGTATTTATTTTTATCATTTTCTTTTGATTTTTATAATCGTAAAAAATAAAAATCAATACATTCAGTGTCATACGTGAATCATTATAGTTCTTATTTCAAAATTAATCAGAACATAGTTGATTTTACAAGAATTAAATAGTACATAGTTAATTGTTGAATTAATTTATTTTGTACTACAATTTTTTTTTCTTCATTTATTAGATACTTTTAAGTCGTACCTTAACCATGCACAATATCTAAAAACAAAATAATAAAATTATAATACTAGGTATATACTAACTAATCCATGCGATATGCAATATTAACAAAATTGTGGTAATGTGTATAATAGTCAATTATAGTGTTTAGTGGAGGGCGTGGGCTAGTTGGAAAAATGGCGTCAATGAGCAAGATGATTGTTCAATTCAAATCATGGATCTTAATGGCAGTGGAAACAGACAACATTTTGTGCTTGATGATTTGACATTAATGGGTCAAGCAAGTATAGAATGGGGATGAATGTTGGCAGTAATGTTGATCATGAACACTAGACAATGTATTATGAGTGGTTTTAAAGTAAGATCGAGGTGGGATTTTGAGAGGGGGATATATGCTGGTCTCTATTAATTCGTTTGAGTTACGAATTTAAATAAATTTATTATTTTAAAAAATTAGAGTTCTAACTCTAGTGACAAAAAAAAAAGATAATTTTATTTTTAAAGTGCCATTTATTTATTTAATTGTGTATGAGAATTTATTTTATTGAATGTTATAAATGTCTTAAACACAAATACAGGGAGAGTGATGTTGTGATCTAAGGAGAGGGTAGAACTTCTAGGTGGTGGAAAGAAGTAGGGGGCAGTGGAGAGGGATCTACGAGGGTGAATAAAAATTAGTTTAAGAGATCTATTGTAAAGGTAGTAGAAAATTAGTAGGCTATTATTTATATGGAAAAATGATTTAGTGACCCAACTCTTACGCGAGCTCAAAGAATTAGGGGTATACAAGATCTGGTTCGTCATGTAAATCTATCTTGGTCCATAAACAATAGATTAGGTCTGATTCAATTCTAAAAAAAAATAAGGACAAGACAAGAAAAAATGACCGAGTTCGTGTTATCTATTCCATTCCAAATTAAATTAAGCAAATACTTATTTTTGTTATTATTTTATAGTATTATTGATTCACTATCTCTAAAAAAACTATATATTAGATCACTAACTTAACAATTTAAAGTTTGTAAAACAATGTTATGAGTTATTATTCTTAAATGAATTAACAAGTGGTAACATACCTGACTTTTATAAGTTATTATATGTTTCATTGTTTTTTTTTTCTTTCAGAAAATAATTTAAAAATTACTATTTAGTGTTTTGTCTTAGTACCAATTAAGTCTCGTCTTTAGTTCGTTGTATCCTTAATGAATCTACAAATCATCTATTAAGTAATATATTATAATCTAAAATTTGTCTGGATCAAATGTTGAGATTGGATAAGGGAGACGCCAAACTCGTTTTTTGTACACTTCTACAATGAACTATTTTGTTTAACATATAAGGTTTTAGTGAATGAAAAGAAACATCATGGTCGAGGAGATTAGTAACAAGTTGAAGGTTGTTGTATTTGAAGGAATGATGTTTCAGGATCGGTTACCAACTAAAGTAAAACATAGTCAAACAATGAATTGTTGATAATGTAGCCTAAATGTATACTGTTTGTTGTGGTTGTGAAGAGTCGATACAACATTTATTATTTGAATGTCTGGTCTTTTTTAGTGTTTGGAGTGAGCTAGCATAGTTGCAGGGGTGGAAATGACATTTCACAATGAAATTAAAGCTCGTTTATATATGCAATTTTTGTAGGTTAATTCAAGGAGGAAGGGTGATGGAGGAATATTTTTAGTATTGTGGTTCAATTGTGTTTGGTGCATTAGAAGACTAGAAATTTAGGAATGTTACAATCAAGTGATAAATCGATTTTAGTAATGGTTGAACACATCAAAGCGTTATCATGAAATTGGTTGAATACAAAATTGAATTGGTTTAACTATTTCACATCGCAATGATTATTGAGTATAAGAGCATACTTAGAATGTAGGGACCGCTTAATAGGAGAATTGAGACAAGGGATGCATATTTGTTACATTGAGAGTATTTTAAAATAAGGGCCATTTTACTGTGATGATGTACTTATTGGTGTGGCTTATACAATTAGGTTGCAATTTATTTTTATTTTTTAATTTAGGGATCACTTGTAAGATGGAAAGTGGAGAACTTTAATGTAATTTTTATCATATTTTTTTTAGCTTTCTTCCTTTGTTATGGTGCTCTTGTTGTATTGACTATCATAGATATATTTTTGGGTATGTTTTGTGGCTTTCGTCCTTGTACATTTTTGTTTGGGTGCATTAATCTTAATAAAAGGTTAAGTTTTAATATAATTTTTGTATGAACTCATTGATAATGTAATAAAAGATTGAGTCACTCATTGTTGAGTACTTTAAGTTCTAGTTCAACGGTTGAATGTCGGTATTGTTAGATTATACCTCTTTTTTCGAGTTCGAATATGAGACTTTAATTGTGTGAATTAATTACGGTCAAATTTATAATCTTTTCTAAAATTAAAAAAAAAAAGAAATTGTTGGGTCACTAATTAATTATTAGGTGACCAAAAACAATGAAATAATCTTTTATTTTTAAGTTTCTTCGATTATATGTTTAACAAAATATCACACTTAATTATGTTTTATGAGATGTGAGTTCAATTTTTACTATCATGTGTAAAGACTTTGTTGTTAAGTACTTAGGTGTTATGTAAGTGCATTTATTAGTATTTTCTAAGTTTTGAGATATTCTAACTGTGATGAGTTGATCAAAGTAATCTAAATTTTATTTTAGAAAGAGAAAAAATATCACACCTAATTAGGAAAGACAAGCAGAAGAAAAGGCAAGCAGTAGAAAAGTAAAAGCATTGAAAAGTCAAATAATGATTTTATTTTTCCCGAAATAGGGAATAATGATTATAGAGAATAATGATTATAGAGGGGACCATGAATATTCCGATTCAAAATAAACAATGATATCTTCTTTCATTATTAACAATTTATTTAGTCTTTTAGAAAGAAAAGAAATATTATTTAGTCTTTCTGTTTGTTAATATTAATTTAATTGATAAATATTAATATTGATATGTGTAAATTTTAAGTAGTGTTTATCATTTCATTTAAAAATAAAAAAATATATTTAATTTTTGATGATATTATATTTTCTTTTGAAATTTTTGATAATCTAGAGAAAAAAGATATACATTATTAATGTAAATTAATTTTATATTATCGTCAAAATAAAATTTAGTAAAAGATAATTTTTTTAATAAAAAACATGGTTATAATTTATGTACACATGGCAAAATAATTGATTCATATTAGACAAACGTGTAAAATTATTATACCATCCGTGTATAATTATTGTACTCTAATCTTAATTGTTAACTAAGAGCTTTTTGAGACAAATAATTTATCTAAATTTAAAAAGCAATAAAAATATTAAAAAATTATTTATAATTTATTATTTTTAAGAATCTCTTATAAAAATAGAAAATATTCATAAAGTAAACTAACTTTAAATTAATTATATCGACTAAAAAAGTTTATCCTTGTTTAAATAATAAATGATATTAATTAAGTTCAAATAGGAAACAAAACTATTTTATTCAGTTGCAAATGGGTTGCTAGGGGATCAATCAGTGGAAAATGATCATTTTTTATACTTGACTTTTTTTAGGCGATGTCATGATTTCAAGTGGAGCTGTAGTGTCAAAAAATGAATCTTGTGTTGATCCTATTAAAAAGTTTATTCACAAAAAATATCTATCCCATTAAAATGAATAGGTTATTTGACTATGTACATGGTACGTGTTTGAGTATAATTTTTGCATTTCGTTTTTTTGTTTTATGTTGAAGATGTATATTTGAGGCCAATATATGATTGAGATAGATGGTAGCATGACCTTTTTCTAAAAATAATTCGAGTTCCATTTGTAGAGTATTTTTTTAAGAGATAGTTTAACTTTAATTAAAAAATAAATAAACTAGATGTTCTGCTATCAATTTAAAAATTAATCTTATAATGGACTTTAAAGACTTAAAATATGGAGATAATTTAGAAAATCCAGTAGAGATCAAAGATCCTAATCACAAAACATATTAGGAGATATATATTTGTGGTTATTACTATTGTTTAAATAATTAGAAAGAGGAAGCGGGAGTATATGAAAAATTTGGTGTCTTGTACAAAGTTTGAATTTGATGATCTACTTTTTATATAGGTTCTTTATTTTTTAATAAGTCGTATATGTTAACAATGAAAAGAGGAAGAAAGAGGAAGAAGAGAAACCACTTTAGGGTTTCATAACATATAATGAACAAAAACTAAAGTTAATAGGGGTACAATGAGTATATATAGAGGAAAATAGAAAATATCTAAAATACCCTTACTACTAATATATAATAATATTATCTAATATCTCCCCTCAAACTCACGATGCATTAACATGGAGCATCGATAGTTTGTCAACTAAAAAACGGAAACGTTTAATGGAATGCATCTTTGTGAACAAATCAGCAATCTGTAAAGAAGAAGAGACAAATGATAGAGTAATAGTTCCATGCTGAAGATGATGACGAGTAAGATGACAATCAATCTCAATGTGTTTGGTGCGTTCATGAAAGACCGAGTTGTGAGCAATTTGAATAGCCCTCTTGTTATCGCAGTGCATTAGAGTTGACTCAGAAAGAGAGATACCCATATCAGACAAAAGCCAACGCAACCAAATTATTTCAGCAGTAGTGGATGCCATAACACGATACTCAGCTTCTGTAGAAGAGCGAGAGACAATGTCTTGTTTCTTACTCTTCCAAGAAATAAGAGAATCTCCAAGAAAGATACAAAACCCTGTGGTAGATTTACGATCAGTGGTATCACCAGCCCAATCAACATCAGAGTAAGCTCGTAACTCCAATGAGGATGACGATGGAAAAAGAAGACTTTGAAATTGAGTTCCTCGAAGATAACGAAGAATCTGAAGAACTGCTGCCCAATGTATTGTAGTGGGAGAGACAACAAACTGACTAACAACATGAACAACATAAGCAATGTCAGGTCTGGTAATCGTAAGATACACTAAGCTGCCAACCAAAGTACGATACAAAGTGGAATCTGGTAAAGGAACACCATCCGAGGGAGCATATTTTACATTCAACTCAAGAGGAGTATCTGCTGCTCTAGTATCAGAAAGACGAGCCTGATCAAGAATGTTGGCAATGTACTTGGATTGAGAAAGAAGGTAGCCTCTAGGAGAGTAGGCAACTTCAATCCCCAAGAAATAGCGAAGAGTTCCCAAGTCCTTCATCTCAAACTGTTTGGCTAACTGCAATTTCAACTCATTAATTCCACTAACATCATCACCTGTAATAATCATATCATCAACATATAGAGAAAGTATAATGCGACCATGAGTGGTGGACCTTATAAACAATGCAGAATCATGTTCACTAGAGCGAAAACCAAGAGAAGTGATCACAGTAGAGAATTTCTCAAACCAAGCTCGAGGAGCTTGTTTAAGACCATATAGAGCCTTTTTTAACTTACATACTTCCCCTGGATCATGAGAAACTCCTTGTGGAGGGACCATATAGACTTCTTCATGAAGCTCACCATTTAAAAAGGCATTTTTGACATCCATTTGGGAAATATGCCATTGACGAATAGATGCAACTGCAATAAGAGTACGAATAGTGGTCATCTTGGCTACAAGAGCAAAAGTTTCTTCATAATCCATACCATATTGTTGAGAGAAACCCTTAGCAACAAGACGTGCTTTGTAGCGCTCAACTGACCCATCAGACTTAGTTTTGATCTTGTATATCCAACGAGACTTAATAACACGTTTTCCAAGAGGAAGAGGTACTAATTCCCAAGTGTTGGTTTTGTGCAATGCAGATAGTTCATCTGCCATAGCTTGCTGCCAAAGAGGATCAAGAACAACCTCTTTATAGGAAGAGGGCTCAGACAAACTGTGAATAGAGGTTAAGAAAGAAGCAAACGAAGCTGAGTAAGTTGAATAGACAAAATCAGGTAATCGAGTAGACTTACGTTGACGAGAAGGGTAACGAGGAGGATCAACAATCGCAGGAGGTGGTTGGACAGCCGGGGGGACAAGAGGGATGTCATCATGTGGAGTAGTAGTATTTGTCCTGCAATTCTCAACATTACAATAACTAGAAGCGCTATCATTAGGACCAAACGGATCAATATGGGTTAGGTTAGAACTCTTAGTAATCTGAGAATCAGATGAAACAGAGTAAAAATGGATGTGCTCAAGAAAAACAACATTACGAGATACATAAAGTTTTCTTGCATGAGGATCATAACAACGATAACCCTTTTGACCATCCCCATAACCAAGAAAAACACACATGGCTGAACGAGAAGACAACTTACTGCGCTCTACTTGAGGGCGAAGAACAAAACAAGTAGAACCAAAAACTTTCAAAGAATAGTAATCAGGGGTAGAAGCATATAATTTTTCAAAGGGAGACAAACCTGATATGATAGAGGATGGAATTCTATTAATAGCATGAACAGCAGTAAGAACTGCTTCTCCCCAAAACTCACTAGGAACTGAAGCGGACAACAAAAGGGAACGAGCAGTCTCTATAATGTGACGATGTTTCCTTTCAGCAACTCCATTTTGTTGAGGAGTATCAGTACAAGATGTTTGGTGGCGAGTGCCATCATAAGCAAGTAATTCAGAAAATTTATTAGAGGTATATTCACCACCTAAATCACAACGAAAACACTTTATAACAGAATTATGTTGAGTTTTGACCATTGCACGAAATATATGATAAATGTCAAAAAATTCAGACCGATTTTTCATAAGATAAACCCAACAATAACGAGTGTAATCATCAATAACGAAACATAATATCTAGATCCACCTTTGGTGATCACCGATGATGGACCCCAAACATCAAAGTGAACTAAATCAAAAGACGCATATGAAACGGAAACACTTTTACTAAACGGTAAAGCTGGAAATTTAGAAAGTTTACAACCACAACAATCTGAGATATCACAAGGTTGTAACTTTCCTAAGGCTCCAGTAGAAGCCAAATATTTTAATCTAGAAGCAGAAACATGTCCAAGGCGAGAATGCCATAAATAAAAACTAGAAGATAAGGAATTCAAGCGAAAACTAGATAATAAGTCAGCAGTAGTTGTTGAGGCTGCAATATCTGGGAGTCGTAGGTCATCCAAAACGTAAAGTCCCCCCTGTCTATGGCCTGTCCCAATCAGCCTCCCGGAATGTGGATCCTGCACACAACAAGAAGTGGAAGAAAACATGACCGAATAACCGAAATCACATATTTGACTAACAGAAGCAAGACTCAAAGTAAGATTAGGAATATAATAAACATTAGAAAGAGACAAGTTAGGTGTGGAGACAGAACCAATGCCTGCTAGTTGCATAGGAGTGCCATCAGCAGTCATAACCGACACAGACGAGGCAGGTTTCACAGACACAAGATTTATCATCGTATGTCATATGATGAGATACTCCAGAATCAAGAATCCATATGGAAGGAAATATACCTGGCATACTAGAGGAATTCAAACCTTTAGAAGATGTGGCATACATGGCATGTGATTGAGTGGCAAGAAGTCTTTGAAGCTGTTCTGCAATATCAGATATTTGAGAAGCAGTCTCAGATGAGTATACAGAACTAGAACTGGAGCCAATGGTAGGAGGAGCAGAAGCAATAACATTGGACGATGACCCCCTAAAATTCTTCTTATGTGCTCTCCCCAATTTTGGACACGTGCTTTCCAATGACCTTTTTCTTTTCAGAATGCACATTCATCATTACCAAGCCCAACTCTCCCTTGAGATGTTTTTTTTTTTGAACAAGAGCAACAAAAACAGATGGAGGAGTTGAGAGAATTTCCTTATCTAACAAACCAGAATGAGTCTTAAGTCTGATTTCTTCTGCCAACAATTCACTAACTACTGATTCAACATTAGGAAGGGGGGAACGATGCAAAATACCCCCACGAAGGTCCTCAAAATCATCACGAAGAGCCATTAGAAACCAAACCAGACGTTGCTCCTTTCTTTGATCAATGTATGCTTTGACAACTTTCAACTCAGGTGATTCCATAAGAGCCAATTGATCCCACATATTAGTCATTGCCGAATAGAATTCCTGAATGGTCATACTGCTCTGCTTAAGAGCTCTAATATCACTTTCCAACTGATAACGCTTTGCAAAGTTAGACTGAACATACAAACGTTTCAAGTGATCCCAAATCTCTTTAGCAGTATCATATTTTGCTAGTTGTACTCTTATAGACAACTCAACATAATTATTAATCCAAGTAATAATTTTTGAATTACTAACATTCCATGTTTTCAGATCTTTTGCATATTGAGTTTCATTCTTTTTATCTGTAGGCTTAACAGAAGTTCCATCAACAAAACCCCACATATCTTTTCCAATCAAAATTTTTTTCATCACATAACTCCAATAAGAGTAATTTTGTCCATTGATGTGAACACTAACAGCTTGAAGAGAATCATCCTTAACCCCAACCATAACAAATAATGACAGGAAAATACGACAAACACAATCACTGAGACAAAATAAATTAGGGATAACCTGGTGCTGTGCGAGCACGATTTCTCCCTCTCCAGACGTCTTTTCGTCGATCTGACCGTTGAAGACGAAGACCTAAATGTTGCGAACCTGCTGTCCAAAAATCAGCCCGATCCAACGGTTAACGAATGCACAATCGATGTTTTTCTGAGACTGATTTAACAAAATCGGGAATAGGGTTACTCTTCTCTTTTCTCTTTTGGTGGTTGTCTTTCCTATCAAAATAGTCTCTCTCTTCTCTACGGTTGATCCCAAAATCAACCAAAGCTCTTTGATACCATGTTAACAATGAAAAGAGGAAGAAAGAGGAAGAAGAGAAACCACTCTAGGGTTTCATAACATATAATGAACAAAAACTAAAGTTAATAGGGTTACAATGAGTATATATAGAGGAAAATAGAAAATATCTAAAATACCCTTACTACTAATATATAATAATATTATCTAATAGTATAATGATGATAAGATTCATTATATTTGATGTAATATTAATTAATTCATTATGTTTTTTTTAATACATATTTATCAATTTATCTCGGATCTTGTGACTAAGACTATGATAATGAATTTCATTATGTTTAATATGATCAACATGTTTTTGCATGACAAAAACCTATTTAACATCATCTCATTCTTTATCATCTCTAAACGGGATGAATTTTTTGAGATAAGAGCGGAAATAGACAATCGTTGGTAAAAAAAACTTATGAAAAGTGATATGAATTTTTTGTTCTTTACAAACTTTAGAGACCATTTTCGATATCTAGAATTCTATATTTAGTATAAAGATTAAAAAAAAAAAAATCTCTATCATTTTTTATACATATTCAACTTAACCACTGTCTTATATGAACATTCAATTGTATATAACACTATCTTATAAAGGTTGAAGCTTGTTATCCAAGTTTGCAAGCTTATGATCAACCTTGAGAGACTGAGGGTTGATCATGAAGCTGGCTGAAGACTCACAAGCAGACTGTCTGGGAGCTGGTGGAAGGCTTATAGGCACAATGACTGACAACTTGGCTGAAGACTTATAGGCACAACAACTAGGAGCTGATTCACTAGATCTTGTTCCAATATAATTAGCTTGTTTTTAAACAAGTCTTTTTGTAGTTGTATATTTCTACTATAAGTTCTTGTTAGTTAGTTTGTTAAGAAGTTGAACTAGTCATTTGCTTGTTAATGTAAGCTAACAACCTTGCATATAAAAAGGGTCTTAATTAGTTCCATTTCTCAATTGGTTCATATATTCTAAGACTAACTCATATGGTTAAGGAAAATAAAGAGAAGGTTAAAAAAAAAAACTCAAATAATTTACTTTATCTTCTTTTTTTGTTGTTGAAAGATATTACTTTACCTACTTGTGCTTGTTTGGTAGCACGATATTTTAGTGATGACATGCTTGTTGCCAATTCTGTGTTTTTTGAAGGACCGATTTATTTGTAGTTATGAAATTAAAGTTCACACATAAAAAAATTCATTCATTTATTTATAGTTCATAATATTCTTGTCAGAAGATTCAACAGTATTTTATAACTTGCAATATGTAACATCGTACAAAACATATATAATATAAATTTGCTTGCGTCTTGCTGATTTTCTTAATTGAGCAATATAACTAGAATTCACATTAATTATTCTTTGACAATAAGAGTTTACATTAATAAAAAACAGTGTATTAGTTTATTATATTCTATATTCCAATACAGATTCAATGTGTAATCTGCTAGCTGTATGATATTTGTTTATCATGTAAAATCGTCCATATGCTGTCATATATATACAAAAATGATAGTGTCACACTCGCAATGGGATGTAAGAATGATATAGAAACCAAAAACATTTTGATCAATGTTAATTTAAAATGACAAGTAATTTGTCAATGTTTTAGTTTCCTACGTTTTCTTATTCATTATTTTAAAATGAACAATTCTATTAAAAATACATTTTTTATGAGAATTTATTTTATCACTTTTTATCTATTCATCTATCTCTATCTCTATTAAGGTGTAAAATAATTTTATATTGTCAATATAAATCAATAATTTTATTATGCAGATATATATTGTAATGATCTTTTTAACAAAATATTATGAACTCTATTTTTATTGTACATCAATGTAAAACTAGTTTGTACAGACGATATATTTTTTTTGTCCCAAATATATATAACTGCAAGAAATATTTAAATTACATAAAAAGAATAAAATTGAAAAATAAAGTTAAAAACAAATAAAATTATATGATAATTTAAAATAAAATAAAAACTGAAAAAAAATTAAAAAGAATTTTTTCTAAATATCTACGAAGAATTTTGAATAATTTGTCTAACATATAATAAAAATGTGCCACATAATTAAAATTGTAAGTGGATCAAATATAATTTTATAGATATCACTTACAAATTTATTTATGTAGCTAATTTTTATTGAAAGTTAAGTAAACTACTCATAATTTTTCAAAAAATAATCTAAACTTCACCTATATATAAAAAGATAGGAGGACAAACAAATGAAAAATAAGATGCACGTCACATCGAGAATACCAGAGAAAGTGGCAAATGCAAAATATTATTTATATTTATTATTATTAGTATTGTTATTATGTGATAAACAAAAGAGACATAAATTGTAGTAAAAGTAAAAAAGCAGAGAAAAACATAGTATAAAAATGATATTGAATGATTAAACAGTAAAATGTACCGTGATGGTTTGGTAATTTTGTTAGCTAGCTAGTAGCTACGTTTATCTCGTGTTAATTTAAAATGACAGGTAATTTGTCAATGGTTTAGTTTCCTACGTTTTCCTATTCATTATTTAAAAAAGAATAAAACTAACAAAAACACATTTGTTGGTTAAAATTTATTTGGGCCAAACAAATTTAAATGATACCCACGTCTCTTATATATACCTTGCATTCACATCTCTTTTTTCCTATATAGTCTAAAAATACAGTTTGAGACTAAACATCACATTTCCAAAATGGCATACCAAAACCCTCCTTCAATTCAAACTTCAGATCTTGAAGCACCACAAATCACTCCAACAACTCTAACTAACACTTCATCCACAAAATTCACAACCAAAGATGCAGTGAACAAACTCAAAAACAATTTGGTTTTTGGTTCAACATGGGCTGAAATTAATGGTGCCATGGGTGACCTTGGCACCTATATACCCATTGTTTTGGCTCTCACTCTTGCTAGGGACCTCAACCTTGGCACCACATTGATTTTCAATGGTATGTTCTTTATTCTATGTTTTATTTTATTTTTTTTATGAAAAATGACAATGAAAATAATCTTCATGTATTTTTTAAGTCGCAATCATTGATATTATGAAAAATTGTGACTTAATACGACTTATATGGTTGTAAGTATATTCGCAATCTATAACTAAATTTGTGATATTACAAAAAAATAATTGTCAAATATGATTGATGTGTTCGGAAGTATTATCGGAGACACATCATTTGTTTTATGTTGAAATTATAATAAAATTTGTGGTATTTTAAAAAAGTAATTGTTAAATATGACTGATGTGGTCGACGTTGAAGTTACGTCCAAATTTGTGATATTGTGAAAAAAACTTTGACGTTGCTGTTATAATTGTGATTGTAAGTACAAAGAGACATAAAAAACTTTGACGTTTGCAACGAGAACCAATTTATAAAATCTTGGAGTTTTCCTTTTATTTGAAGTAACAAAATCATATTATTTTTCATGCATAGTATTAATCTTTTGAGAACATGGCTTATTTTTTCTCTCTGGAGGCAACTATTCGCTTTAGAAGATTCAAATCTTTTGTTAACTACATATAGATTAATATGTGGTATGTTACAGGTGTCTATAACATTATCACTGGTGTAATTTATGGGGTCCCTATGCCCGTCCAGCCGATGAAGTCCATCGCTGCGGAAGCCTTATCAGACAAAGACTTCGGCGTACCTGAAATCATGACAGCTGGAATCATAACCGGCGGCGTGCTATTCATTCTGGGGATCACAGGATTAATGAAACTGGTATACAAGCTAATTCCTTTATGTGTTGTAAGAGGAATTCAACTAGCACAAGGTTTGTCATTTGCTTTAACAGCTGTTAAATATGTGAGAAAAGTGCAAGATCTTCCAAAGTCTAAATCTTTGGGTCAAAGACATTGGTTTGGTTTAGATGGGTTGATTCTAGCTATTGTTTGTGCTTGTTTCATTGTTATTGTGAATGGAGCTGGTGAAAAAAATCAAGGGTGTTGTGGTTCTCAAGAAAGTGATGATTTGAATGGCCAAAGAACTCAAAGGAGTGATGAAGTTGGAAGAAACAAGAAGATCAATAAATTGAGAAAGTTTGTTTTTTCACTTCCTTCTGCTTTTTTAGTCTTTGTTTTGGGGATTGTTTTGGTGTTTATAAGAAGACATGAAGTGGTGCATGAAATTAAATTTGGACCATCTTCAATAGAAGTGGTGAAATTCAGTAAACATGCTTGGAAAAAGGGTTTTATTAAAGGAGCAATTCCCCAACTACCCTTGTCAATTTTGAATTCTGTTATTGCAGTTTGTAAATTGTCAACAGATCTTTTTCCAGAAAAGGAATTTTCAGTTACTTCAATTTCAGTGACAGTTGGTTTAATGAATTTGGTTGGTTGTTGGTTTGGTGCTGTGCCAACTTGTCATGGTGCTGGTGGACTTGCTGGACAGTATAAATTTGGTGGAAGGAGTGGTGGTTGTGTTGCAGTTCTTGGTGCTGCAAAATTGGTGCTGGGATTGGTTTTAGGAACTTCTTTGGCACACATTTTAAGGGAATTTCCTGTTGGGATATTAGGTGTGTTACTTTTGTTTGCTGGAATTGAACTTGCTATGTGTGCTAGAGATATGAATACTAAAGAAGATTCTTTTGTGGCACTTATTTGTACTGCTGTTTCTTTGGTTGGATCAAGTGCTGCTCTTGGTTTTTTAGTTGGAATGATTGTCTATTTGTTACTTAAGGTAAGGAATTTGAAAAAGGATAAACCACTTTCCTCCATTTCCAACCAAAAAAGTCCCAACTAGTTAATTTTGAAAAAAAGGGAGTTTCATTATGTGTACAAAATTTATTGTTAGATAATACTTTTGATCATTTTTACAAAGACAGTTGAGTCAATAAAAATTAATGTATTATGAACCAGATACATAAAATTTTGTAGATCCAACTGTCTTTTATAAAAAAGATTCATGAAAATATTAATGAATTGGAGTGTGATGGCTTTCAAGGATATGTTTAAGTTTATGAGAGGTTTGAGTTTTTTTCTCTTTCTTGAATTTGGTATTTGAAGTCAAATGAGGACTTGCAGGGGTTCTTAGTTTTAGGACTCTATATTGTAATTGAAAAAAAAGTGTAGAGCATATAGTTTGTAGTAACTTCAGGTTGTGCTAGCTTTTGCTCTTTGCCTATTATGTATGCTATCGCATACTTAATGTTTATACTATCAATAATAGCACAAAGAGTTTGATTCAATAATTTCTTTACATGATTTTTTTGCTATGGATTTTTCTTTGGTCCAGAAACTTTATTTTAATAGACCTGAGTATAAAAACTAAAACTAATGCACAAAACATTGTTTGAATCTAAAATTTGCTTTATGTACCAATGTTCCACCCCTTTGAATCTAAAATTTGCTTTATGTACCAATGCACAAAACATAATTATTATTGCACTCTCACACTCTAGCAACACTAGTTTATCTCTTCTTAATGTCCACTCGCATTTACTATACCCAGGCCATGATTCTATCATTAAAATTTCATTTTCACTCTCTCTAATAAGTCCATTAACATAAAACAAATCAAATTATGCAGATTGGATTACTCACTAATTTAGAATGAATTTGGCATACACTATGTTGGGGAGTCCGGAGGAACGTCTAAAGTTAACTAGTCACACTTGAACTCAATATTACCACTGAGACCCGTCTCTTAACTAAATTGTTATGAAGACTTTCGATACAACGATCCAACACCGGACTCCCCCACCAACTCGAACCGTGACTCTAATACCATTTGTTAGGGAGTTCAGGGATGTAGGAGCAACAACATACCAAATGTTTTAGGACCACAAGATATTTTGACAGCATACGGCAATCCAAAACTTTAAGACATTAAGTATTTGAATAGTTTTTTTTTTTTATATATTCAACATTTTACTTATTTATAGTCGATATAAGATTTAAGCACTCAAATTTAAACTCAATAAACTAGCGAAATAAAGTCCCTAACAATACCCATCATACTTGTTTCCATTTTGGGGCATGACCACTCTAAAGAACCAAACTTTGGGTTATGCATATTTTTTTTTAACACTGATTTTCAGTATAAAGGAACATTATTCCGAAGTTCGAATTTAATTACTGAAATTTATTAATCACTTAAGTTCAACTAATTGATTTTAAGATATTATGTTTTTGTTTGGTAAAAAGTAGTGGATAGTAGATAAGGTAACATATTAAATTTTAATTGTTTAGTAAAATTAATGGTTGAACTAACTTATAACTATAAAATGACATAAAGATTTTTTTAAATTTATATTTACACTTTTTAAATTAAGTTAATGAAGGTAAAAATGAGGAAAAAAAACATGATACGCTGTAAACTACAAACTCAACCATTACTAACAATAATATCTTAAAAACACTACTCATTTGTGAAATAACGATATAAAGCGTATGAAAATCCTTACGAATTAACTCCATTTAGCTGGAGCAAACTTATACACTATAAACTATTTGTTAGAAACTAACTCTTTGATATGCCAAACATACACTATTATGTCCAAAATGTGATGATATTTACAAATCCAATTTATTTCCTTAAAAAATTTACATAGTTTGAAATGAAAGCTAGAAATGAGTTATTTTTGTAAACACGGTCTGCAAAATGAAACTTGGCTCAAACTTAAGTTTGCAAGTTTGAATCTAGACATGATTTTGAATCAGTTAGCAATGAATAATAACATTATGATTAGTATCACATCATTAGGCCAGATTATGCTGTCCACATTATAATCTTTTCGACTAAAGATTGAAGATAGTGCTTGAATAATTTTGGTTTGACACTGGCTTGCGACCTATCTAAATAATGTGCCTTTATACATCCAACAATAAATGGTGGCATGACTCTGTTCCAACTTCGTAATAGAGTGAGCATTGTTGCCTTTATCAAACATTTCTCTATTGAAATAATTCACCAATAAATGTTTGTGTTTGAAGCCAAAACTGTTATGCTATATTTGTTTATATGAGTTTACTATGCATTAATTGCAAAGTTAATTCACGAATAATTAAATAGTAAAAAGACTTATTCCTTAATTTTATTTTTGGCATTGTGGTGTAATATTTTCGATCTCATATATAAATAAATAAATAAAATTGCTTCATAACTTTAAAAAAAAATAGTTAATTGATCTCATTTAACGTCAAAAAAGTTGTAATAAGAAGGTTCCGAATTAAAACTCGAGAGTTCGAGAAAATTAATCTAACTATTAATTTATTAATATTTGTCTATCAAAAAATAAAATTTTGTTTGGTAGTCCAATAGGGTTTCATTACCCTTCTTCTTCTTTTGTCATCCACCTTCTTCTGTTCCATATCTGCGTCTACCTTTTTTTATGTGTAGACTTCCTGAAGCCGCGTCGCTGTCCGCCTTCTTCTTTTGTTCTACCGGTCGCGCTGCCGCCACATTCTTCTTTTGTTCCGCAAGAGCTCATAGCTGATATTCATTTAAATATTATATTTTGTTATAGTTTTGCATAATGAAGGTATGAACTGAAAGCTACGTTAACAATGAATTTAGTTTAAATTTTTTACATTTGTTAAATACAATTTTTTTTGAGTTAAATACTATTTATGAACATCATAAAAAAGCAAAAGCTTATACTTATAATGAATTTTGTTTAAATTTTTAACACTTAAATCTATTAAACACTTTTTAAGTTTAATTTTTTTACATTTAAATCTATTAAACATTTTTTTTAGTGTTGTATTTCAAAATAGCTAACAATAAAAAATGAAGCACAACTATTTAAAAATTATGATAGCTTAGTAAATTAAAATTGTTGGTGAACTACGTGTAACGATGAAAGTAATGCGGTGGACCAAGTAGCAGTGCTAGTTGTTTTCTCTTACTTTTCCTTTTACCTTTGAAATTTTTTAACTATATTATTGCACATATTTGAGACAAATGGAACAAGTACAAAAAACTTCTAATCAATTTGCTCCACAAGCACCCCAAGATTTTGGCCTCTCATCATTGTTGCCAACTCAAGGAAACGAGGTAACCAAAAGAAAACTTAACTCAACCCAAAGATAATCGATCGGTCAAGTATCATATTATGTCTCTCAGCAGTGCTAGTTGTTTAATGAATATTTTACTTATTTATTATTTCTCATTTTTTATCTCATCACTTTTATTATTGATATTTGTTTTTGCATATTCTCAATTGTTCTCTTCCATAATTTGAGGAACTTGTTAGAGCTTGGATTTGAAGTTGACATTGCTTAGAATCGATTAATTTTCATATTTTATTGATTTACTATTGTTAAATTTATTTATATATTTGAAGATTGTTGTATTTATTTTTTTTTTTATTTTTTTGTGTGAGAGATTGTTGACTTTTTTTAAAGAATTGAATGATGTGATTGAAATTTTATAGTTTGTGAGACATTCAAATATTATATATATTTTCATTAAATAAATTTTTTTGTAAAATAAAAAACAAGTTATTATTTATGTATAACCCGCCAATCCAATCCAATTGAACATTTTCTTGATCGGGTCAGTTCGGTTCAGATTAAATATAAAAAAAATACGGATTTAGAATTTAACTCAACTCAAAGATAATCGATCGAATCGAATATCGTATTTTGTCAAAATCTATCCAAACCAACACATATACACCCCTATTTGAAGGGAGTACAATTATGTTTTGCTGATGAGAAATAGAAAAAGCTTTATATGGAAACAAAGATCAAACAATTGGTCAAAAAGATTACATTTTCATTTTTTTGCTAATGCGATAAACTTTTCGACTAAAAGGTAACAACGATTTTGGTTCTTAAATGAATCACTTTTTCCTTTATTCAACAATAAGTAGTGGGGACATGACTCTACTTCCACTTTTGGAATTCTCCAAAAACCCATAATACAACTTGCCATTATTAGAAATAGAATTTGTTTATGCTTTCCATTCGGTAAAAAGCTAATTAAAAAAACTATATTGCCTTAAAAGTAATTATATTCTACGGTTATAACTCATACATATATAGTACTCTATTTTTTATATATAGTTGAACCTCTTTTATAATACTTATTATAATATTTATTTGATGACATAGACTAATATGTAATGTTTGAAAATTAAATGACATCAAACAGTCTAATTGGTTGAACTGAGAATCGACAAAAAATGTTAAAACTAAAATAAGTCAGGAAAACCGGTAGTTAATCGGTTCGAAGTGGTTTTGAAAAAATAAAAATGCATTTCTTATAAAAAAAAGTCCAAAATCAATTATTTTTACATTTTAAGGTATTTTCAGTTACTTTTGGTGGCTATTTTAAAGCAAAATAATGATAAAACTCTGAGTAGAAATATGTATATAGACAGGGCAGAGAAGATTGGTACCCGAATAGTCTTACAGCAAGGTGAGAGGTAATAAAATAATAATATTTTATCTATAAATCAACATTATTGTTGTAGTTGCAAATAAACATGATGACATTTTACATGTAAGATATTATGAATTATGTCACATTTATGTAAAGTTATTGTTTTGAATTTTGTTTAATATTATTTAACATATATATTAAAAGGTTCAAAACATATTATTTTTTTTATCACCACGGTAAATCTCGTTTGAACCTTGAATCAATACATCAATCGGTTCAAAATTCGGTTTAGTTTTTTAAATATTACAAATATGATATAGACTAAATCTCTTAAAGATGTAAGTTTCAATTCTACCATATATATCATTTTATTGGTGAATAAATGATTTTTGAGCATAGACTTCGGACTTCTATAATCAACGCATCTAAATTTAATTATATATTGAAAAAGATTGTGACGATGACTATGAGAAAATATTTTCTTAATGCACTTGTTTTGTCTAAACACCTCCAAATGAATATCCTTATCATATATCTCAGTTTAAAAACTTGTTCTTATACAATTTATGGTTGCAAGAGGGTGACTTGGTTGCCATATTAATTGGTGTAAGAAGGTTGTATTGCAAGAACTCGTTCTCAAGATTTTTTTGAAAAAAATTGTTAAAGTCAAAGTAAAAAGAGGTATGACTCATTTTCAGTTTTTAGTTGTTTTTTTTATAAAATAATAATTATTTTTTTAAAGTAATCATATATTTTATATATATTATTATTACTATTATTTCCAAACATTTCTCTCGATAAATTATTATTATTATTATTATTATTATTATTATTATTATTATTATTATTATTATTATTATTA